>NC_054705.1:6065920-6135114 GCF_016097555.1 Gigantopelta aegis
TGTATGTTATATGTAAGGTGTTTTAAATGAGAGAAAAATCAAAAGTCGTTTTATATATATTGGGGTTCTGCGGGTTATAGGCGGCCTTTTCGCTGTAACGATTTGTTTTGGTTTTAAAAGATATTTTCTATCTAATACTACCGCCTTTTCGATACTATCTGAGATTAGCTGTTTTGGATATCCTTTTAAGATACATGTTGAGTTCCCGGAGACGTTGATCACGTGTTTGTATATTTGACACAATCATACAGATACGCCGTGCTAGGTTATATACTTCTTCTCGGATGACAGGATGAGAAAGAAAGGTACTGTTTGCTATCAGTTGGTTTGTAAAATATATCAGTTTCTATTATGCGTCCACACTTGATTACTAAAGTGTCGAGAAAAGGAATTTTCTTTGCGTTTGTTTCCATAGTAAAGTTTATGTTACTATTCAGTGTGTTAAGTAACTCGTGAAATAATTGCAGTTTTTAAACAAAGGCCACAGTATGAAACAATCATCTAGAAAACGTTTCCAGTTCTTCTTGAAATATAGCTGAAAGTCTGATCCAAATATAGTTGTAATTTTAGTTTCCAATATTTGTTCTAGGTAACCTAAAGTCAGTGTGGCATAGCTTGGCGCCATTTTCGTACCCATTGCCGTCCCTTTAATCTGTTTGTAGTATTTCCCATCAAAGTAAAATATATTGTTTTCCGATATATATTTTATGCTTTCTATAATTAAAGACTTTGATATTCGTTCTGGCAAACGTTCGGGATATTTATTTAACCAGTATGACACTGCGGTGATTCCAAGGTCATGTGGTATGCTAGAATATAATTTTGTTACATCAAATGTTACCAGTACGATTCCTTCCGTTGTCTTTACTGGCAGGTTGTTGATGAAGTCCATAGTGTCTCTTGTATAACTGGTTACTTTTAACAAAAATGGTTTCAACAATATATCAATGAAATTGCTTAGTCGGTGGGTTGCACATACCGGGCCAGATACAATTGGTCGTAACTGTAAGTCATTAGGATGCAATAATTCTACATAACTTTTCCGTGTTTCTCTGCACATAGAATTAATAATCTGGCTCTTATGTACTTTAGGAAGGCCATAAAAATTACTCTCCTTACATTCAAAATGTGTTAAATAATCAAATTCCTTTTTGGTCAATTCTCCCCTCATATCGTAACGTCATAATACACACACACACACACACACACACACACACACACACACACACACACACACACACACACACACACACACACACACACACATATATATATATATATATATATATATATATATATATATATATATATCAGGATGTGCACTTTACGGTCGTCCGATTGCCCATGGCGAGTCAAAATAGCGTCGGGCAAGTCAAAATCTCGTCATACGGCCATAAAAGCACCTTATTCATTCGAAGACCGAGCCTTGGTAAAACATTCCAGATGTTTGATTGTGTGGGTCCCGTGACAACATAATAATTATAATTTAATTACAACAGTTTGTAATATAACTAAAACAAGCTCTGTTTGCTTCGTTTGTGTAGTTATTATGTTTGTATGATATGATAACATGTTTTTAAAGTGCAGTTTTAAAGTCGCAGGCCATTCACAAGTTGTACGGGCGAGTCAAAGTGTTACTGTGAGTGGCCCGATTATATATATATACATTGACTAACTACTGATAGCTTAATAGCTAACCATGTGTCAAACTATTGATACAACAGATTTAGGAGTTATGCAGTATGACCCGTGGAGTCTATTCGTTCCCAGTTCTTTGGCAGGATAACCACTCAGTGATGACCAGGTAGTATGAGGGTCACATACAAAACTAGTAATTGTTGTCTGTAAATGTATATTATACAATGTCTATATGTAGATTTACGCTGACCACTTTTTATCAATATATTCATATAATGTACACTGTTCTGCTTAACGATAATAATAATAATAATAATAATAATAATAATAATAATAACTTGTTGTTTTTATATTTGTAAATATATACACACACACACATATATATATTGAAGTATTCAATAAAGGTATACCTTTATTGAAAACTTCAAAACCAAATGTATTCATGGAATCAACCACTATTTTGCCAAATGTCCATTCGACTCTGGATTGTGCAGAGATACGACCCTGATCATGTATTATGGTTTTGTCGTTCAGATTTAAATTTTAAAATACTTTTTTTTTTTTTTTTTACAAAACAAATTTATTGCTATTTTTATATTACTACCAAATGTTGGAGAAAAAGACAATGCACAATACATCAGTAAGAAATATTAAGCAAACATTGTGCTGGTCTTATACGTATTATAGGTTTGAATATATTTGTCTAAATATGACTAAATATGCAAATAAATGGAAATATACACTACTAGTAGATTAAACATGTTTATGTGGTACACTTTGCTTAAAACGTGTTCAAAAACAAAATAAAAAGTCTTTTTTTTTTTAAGGGTTTGGAGTCCGTATCTGGATTAAAAATCCCATGCCTCGACTGGAATCCGAACCCAGTACCTACCAGCCTATAGACCGATGGCCTAACCACGACGCCACCGAGGCCGGTCTGTTTTTGTTTGTGGTACACCCCCCCCCCCCCCCCCCCACCCCTCCCACACAGACACCCCGGTTGACTGGTTGCATTCAATTCCATAACGCCATAACCAAAAATTTATTTCTGGCAGAAACAGTGCTAATGTTACAAATGGCTGCGTCCTTCGGTGCTAAAATATACGTGCGCGAAACGAGTTCTTCCTTGGTTTTGTTTGTAAAGTAAAGTAAAGTTTGTTTTATTTAACGACGCCACTAGAGCACATTGATTTTTTTTATCTTATTATCTTATCATCGGCTATTGGACGTCAGACATATGGTCATTCTGACACTGTTTTTAGAGGAAACCCGCTGTCGCCACATAGGCTACTCTTTTACGACGGGCAGCAAGGAATCTTTTATTTGCGCTTCCCACAGGCAGGATAGCACAAACCATGGCCTTTGTTGAACCAGTTATGGATTATTGATCGATGAAAGTGGTTTACACCTACCCATTGAGCCTTGCGGAGCACTCACTCAGGGTGTGGAGTCGGTATCTGGATTAAAAATCCCATGCCTCGACTGGGATCCGAACCCAGTACCTACCAGCCTGTAAACCGATGGCCTAACCACGACGCCACCGAGGTCGGTGTGTTCAAAAACATGTCCAAAACTTCAGAAAAGGCAACACACTTATCATCTGCCACTTCCACCCAAATAAACGATATTCTACCATGACTTTGGAAAATACTTGATTCTGATTGGCCAGTTACGTTAAATCCTAGGTGATTAATCATGGAGAACCACCTAATATTTAATTAGGCCGCTTTACTCGCGTATGAATACAACGCGGTATTTACAAACATGTCAGTCGAACAAAGGGGCACCTTTGACATCGGTACGCTTCAGGAAGTTTTTGATATAATTGCCAAAACAAGAAAAGAATGAAAGTAAGTACACAAACTGCAGTTTTAACAAGAAGAAATGGAAAAATAGCTGTATAATACTGTAGCCTAGTTATAGCAGACGATCGAATTTTGTTACACAATGAAAAAGAAAATGACAGAATATCATGCGTATCAATAATAATATTTGAAATGGTGGGGCCCACAATTTTTTTTCTATATCTTTAAATATACAGAGACTGAAAATCAACAGAAAATGGAACATAGTATATTTTTACCAAGTGTGGGGGTGGTCCTCGCAGCATCCCCCCCCCCCCACCCCCCGAACGACCCCTGTATATTCTCTATTTTCGTAAATTTGTTAAAGTTCGAACTTACAAAATTAAACATACGTAATTGGGTGAATATTTTTTTAACTTTTAAAGCTTTTAAATATTTAAATACTTTGGTAAAAATTTGGTATACATTTTTCAGATGGACCGAAAGAAAAACGTTTCAAGACTGGAGGAATCAGAACTGGAATCCATCGTACTGAACTGAAAGTACCACGAAAACAACTGTATGGGATGTTTTCAAGGGTATAAACATATATCAGTTTATAATAAAAATAAATTGCAAACAAACCACCTACCTTTATGTCCCACTGAATAACAATTTTTATAGTATCCGAAGAAACAAAAATGTCACATTTCACGAAACTTCCGCACACTATGTCCCAGTTCATCACTGCGCATGTCAGGCCTCAAAAATATATAAATTGGTGTAATCTTAATTAGGTATGTTGGTATACCACGATATACTTGTCACCAAGGGAATGTCCAAATATACGTTTTCAAAATTTTTGTTTTACGTCGATGTTTATGTAGGCTTGTTAATATGAAATAAATGTATACTTTTTAAAATATTAATACAAATGCCTTACATTTAAAATTTTATCTTTACTAGAATGGCTCCGGGCCAACGGTGAGACGGGGGATTTCGAAACTCTATCTCCAGACACATTGAATAAATTCCTAAAACATTTCTATGCTGAAGTCCGAAACACATTTGGGAGCTACTACTCAAAGTTATCCTACGCTGGAACATTAGCATTCTACAAGATAATCACATTCACACCGCTAATAATGTCTTTATTGCCATATTAAAAAAAAAAAAAAAACGGCAGTTAGGTCTTGATAATCCAGTACATCATGAAGCCATTTCTCAGGGGGATCTGCTTAAGATCCGTGAACGACAAAAACTAGATGATGCCACTCAACTCCAGCAAAAAAATTTGGTTTCACCTTACTCTGGGTTTTGGTCGTAGGGGATGTGAGAATCAGCGACATTTATCCACCGGTCCTTTCGTCGTTGAAACTGATGATGTTGGGTGTCAATATATTAGAATGACCCACAGTGAAGGTACCAAAAAAAATCACCCTAGTGGAATTGGTAACACAGAAAAAGACAAAACACGCATTTATGCCACTGGTACTCCCTCATGGCTTGTCCTCTCCTTTCGTAAATACGTCTCCAAGTTAAACCCTCGAAACCAAGCTTTTTACCAACAACCCCCAAAACACGTCACTGAAAGTGCCGATGTCTGGTACACAGCAAACCCATTAGGACATAACACACTAAGCTCAATGATGAAACGAATTTCAAAAGACCGTGGCCTCAGTAAAGAGTACACAAATCAATGGGTTAGGTCGACAACTGTTACTCTCTTGTCACATGCCGGGGTGGAGGCTAGAGAAATAGTAAAAATCACTTGCCACAAAAATGAACAAAGTTTGTCCTCTTACAATACTGAATCTTCCACCGCACAAAAGCGTCACTATTCTGCTATTTTACAAAATGATGCGCTCAACACATTTACCACAGCCTCAGCTTCAGTTTCCAAGCCTTTGAATATCTCACAAAATAGAAGGGCTGGGATGTCTGGATTTTTTCAAATTGAGGACAGTAATGTTGTGATAAATAATTATGTTCAGAATTAGGACTGCATTAAACATTGCAGCTTGGTCGACTTTTGGGAGGGGTGTGGAGGTGATTTATCAAATTTCAAACAAACGTGTTATGTATTCTTGTTTATGGATTTTCCTTTACATCTGTTAACAAAATAGACAAGATTAAATATTTGTTACAAGTTCTACGGTCGTATGTATTTATTTATTGTGTTTTTTTACTGTCAACAGGTGTTGACATTTCAACATTATCCACATACACAAAGTGGAACTATCCTGCCTGTTCACTCCTATTCCCTCTGCCTATTAAAAATAGTTCTAACTTTGAATACGTTTTAATCATGGTAGAATGGAAATAAACGTGCTCTGATTTCATTTTCGAAGTAGGTTATCGTGGATTTAACACAACTAAATGTTACATTTAAAATCTCACGCTAACGCGTTCGGCTTTAAATGACATTTAGCGGTGTTAAATCCATGATAACCTACCTCGAAAATGAAATCAGAGTATGTTTATCTCCTAAAGAACTGATTCCATGTGTACCTTCCATCGGTACCTTTAATGCTTTCCAAGTATAAGTAAATATCAATTTGGATTATTTCCTCATAGAACAATAGCATTAATAATATAGTAAGCAAGGTACCGACTTTAATTCTCGTTATGCTATTATTTTTAATAGATATCTTATAGACACTGTTCGTATACGACATAATATTATGTCTAGAAATGAAAGAAACGCCCATCCCCTCAAAATAATAATAATAAAAAAAATAAAAATAAATAGATGATAAACGAAACAAAAAAACAACAAAACTACACAGAAAACAAAAAAAACAAACAAAAACCAGAAAACAAACAACAACCCCCCCAAAAAAACAACAAAATCAACACCAAACAAACAGAAAACAAAACAACAAAACAAAACGAAAAACTAAACAGAAAACAAACAAATAATAAAATATAAAAATCCACAAACAAACAAACAAACAACCAACCAACCAAAACAAGCCAAACAAGAAAAATAAAGGAAAGGAAAGCACGAAACAAAAACAAACCAGAACAGAATAAAAAGAAGAACCCCCCCCCCCAAAAAAAAAAAAAAAAAAACAAAACAACAACAACAAAACAAAAAAAAAACAAAAAAAAACAAAAAACAAAAAACAAGCACAAAACCCCCTCCCCACAAAAAAACCAACCACAAAAGAAACTAACACTTTAAAAAAGTTCTTGCTTGTAAATAAACAACAACATCAGACACACCATATTCGTTGTACTTCCTGCTAGTACAGTAGTCCCGCACCGAATATCCGTCACTACCGGTGGCTTGACCCCACTTGCATCGCACATTGATGGCGAACTTCCGGGACACAGCTGCTCCACCGTCAGATTAGTGAAGGTCGA
The DNA here is from genome assembly GCF_016097555.1 of Gigantopelta aegis. Classification (NCBI taxonomy): domain Eukaryota; kingdom Metazoa; phylum Mollusca; class Gastropoda; order Neomphalida; family Peltospiridae; genus Gigantopelta; species Gigantopelta aegis. Next base: position 6,072,712 of record NC_054705.1, read on the forward strand.
ATTCTGAAGACTCGCTGGCGCGAAACACGTCACGTCTTTTGTCTGGAACTTTGGGGTGCTCTTCAGATATTTGAGTAGCCAGGCGAAGCTGCAGTCGCAGTTGAATCTCAAGGACCGCAGTTGGAAAGAATGGTCGTAGTCGTGCAGCTTGTCGAAGGTGTAGCAGCCGACCGCGGAGATGTTACTGCTGTAGATGCTGATGACGGATTTGATGTCCTGAAAAGCTCCAGCGCTGATCGAATCGATGTTTGCAAGGTACAGCGAGAATGAAGTCCTCAGCTCTAGGTTATCAAACGCGTAGGACTCTATGCTGGTGATGTTGATGCTGTAGATCGACAGCTGGTTGAAGCCCTTGACGTTGCTGAAGGCGTGCGGCTGGATGGTTTTGATGGTGGTCAGGTATAAGGACATACTGCTCTCCCTCTGGCCGGTGATGTTACAGAAAGCATAGCTCTCCACAGTTCCGATCACGCAGCTGTATAGGGTCAACGTTTTCATGTTGGTCTTCGCTCCGAACGCGCAGCCTTTGATGGTGCCAATCTGAGTGTTGGAGATGCTGATGACTTCAATGTTTGGCATGTCTCTGAAGGCTGCTGCAGGGATGTCCTTCAGGTTGGCGTTGTAGATGTTGAGCGACGTGGCGTCTGATGCGAATGGACGAGGAAACGACTGCAGATTTGGACAGGCGAGGTCATTCCCAGTCTGAACGCATCCTTCGGGAAGACAGCTGACAGTGTGTGGCGACAGTGTCAGGAGGAAGACCACAACCTGGTAAGAAAGTTACAGTTAAAATGTTTTGTTGTTTAACGACACCAGTAGAGCAAACTGATTTATCAATCATCGTTTCATGGGTAACAAATATTCGGTCATTTTTGACACGTTGTTTAAAGGAAACCCGCTACATTTGTTCCACGTTAGTAGCAAAGGATATTTTATATGCACCAGTCCACAAACATGGTAGCATATACCACGGTCACTGGGGCATTGGTTAGGATGGGAAAAAAAACCCTCAGCCAAAGAATGTGTCCACTGAGGTGATTCGATCCCACGATGCAACTATCTCAAACATGCGGAACGAAAGGGAAAATAATGTTTTGTCCATGAACACTTCTGTTGATTGATAGCTCAATTAGCGACCATAGGCTCCTATTGTTGTAGAGAGGGATAGGAGGTGGGGTGGGGGTGTTTTGGGGTGTGAGGTTTTTGTATTGGAGCAGACTAATTTTTGCCCGAATTAAACGACAAAAGGTGGTGGGTGTGGGTGGGTCGGGTGGTGAGGTGGAATTTGGCGTAGCTTCCCCCCTCTGTGTTGTACGCTTATGTTAGCGACACGGACCGGGTGACAGGCCTCAAGATATCTATCGTACCAGTGTGGCACTGAGACACTCGGTGGTGTTGTGGGTAAGGTAACGGCTGTTAGGTTGGTCTTCGTGACAAAATAATCAACAGAGTTCTGTAGGGACTAGTTAACGATTTTGTCACGAGCACACAATTTCGAGAGCACATTTCCAACTTAATTCGTTATTCTTTTGAGAATTGTTCAACGTGACTCCTCAATTATCTAATATTTGATATTTTTAATAAAAAAGAGTTAAAATAGCAAGGCATATTGAAAATCACAAACAAAACAAAAAACAAATAAAACAAAAACAAACAAGACAAGATCGTTTTGGTCCTGAGCCAAAAATTTGTTTTAGTTTTTTTAACGACACCACTAGAGCACATCGATTAATTTGGTAATTCTGACACGTAGTCATCAGAGGAAACCTGCTACATTTTTTTTCTAATGCAACAAGGGATCCTTTTTATGCACTTTTCCACAGACAGGATAGCACATACCACGGCCTTTGACCAGTTGTGATGCACTGGTCGGAACGAATAACACCAACCCAGTCATGTGAATGGATACACCGAGGTGGTTCGATCCTGCGACACAAGCACCTCAAGCGAGCACTCAACCGACTGAGTTAATCCCGCTCCTGGTCCTGGGCAAATTACAAGCAATGGGTTACTGGTATTTAATGTGATTTACATCTGAAACGTGTAACCAGTGTTTTACAATTTAGTATTCGACAGCCAATACACCACGACAGATATACCAAAGACTGTGGTATATGCTATCCTGTCTGTGAGATGGTGTGTATAAGAGATCTCTTGTTACTAATGGGGAAAAAAATGAAGCAGATTTTCTAAGACTATATGTCAACGTTACCAATGTTTGTCATCCAATAGCCGATGATTAATCCTTCAAGGTTCGCTAATTGTGTCGTTAAAAAACCACAAACTGTAACTTTAACTTTTAATTTTTTATAAATACTTTTTTTATTATTACATTCAGTGGCATCAGGTTTATAAGACTTAAATTACACGCTCGTTTGATGTTGCAGATTTGTAGACTAAAAGGCGTGTCATTGTGTACAATCGGTCTACTCCGTGTTGTGTTCTAATCCGAGACCTGAATACACAACAAGTTCAAATTGCAATGTTCTCGACTGTAAATTCTTGAAACGTGATCTACAGTTACAACTGTCACACGTAGGGATTAACCGGCGATAAGCGCATTCGTATGACGGTAGCGAGTTTCTAATTATATTCTGTTCTGGGCTGTCTGCCTGTCTTATGAACAAAACAGAATTTCATTTATTGTCACGGTTACATCAGAGGAAAGCACATAGCGATAGATTTAACGCAAATAGTCAAGACGACTTTATAAAAAAGAAAGATAAACACACACACGCACGCACGCACACACACGCACGCGCACACACACATATACATACACATACATACACACACATACATACACACACATACACACACACACACACACACACACACGCACGCACACACACACACACACACACACACACATATAAATCATCGCTCCACTGAATAATCCGATTGACAGTTCATTCAAGTTTTCTACGTGAGGAGACGGTGCATGCGACGGCATTGTTGCTAAAGTCGACGACAGTCACTTTTCGCACCCTTGTTTTGGCTTCGTACACAATAAATATAGCATATCTTACCGTAATTTCACTAGAAATCCATATTTCGTAAAAGGTACACTTTTTTAATCACAAGATTTTGTTCAAACACATCCAGGTGCATTAGTAATGTTAAAATAAATAAAAATTCAATAGCAATTTTACATTAGAATTTTTCCAAAAAGGAAACGTCATGTACCCAGTTTATGGTTATTGTAAGGAGATGCAAAGTGACATCATTGGAATACTGACGTCATTTAAATTCAAAATTAGCTGTATTATTACAATGCTGCGCCACATTAAAATAAAAACTAGTCTACTAACCTTGACCCATGTCAAATTCCTATAACAAGCAGACAACGCTGTTTACAGGTCGGTACTTTTTTTTTTTCATAATTCTGGACAAAATATCAATTTGAAGTTTTGAAAGATGAAAGAAGTAAAAGGTACCTTTTGTCAAATATATCATATCACAAAATTACGGTTGCAGATGTTTTATTTATTGAATAAGAATAAGAATTGTGTACGAAGCCAAAATAAGGGTCCAAAAAGTGACTGTCGTCGACCTTAACTATCGTGGATTAAAAGCTCGTTGGTTAGTAGTGTTCCCGTCTCAAGTTTTGGTATCGCGCTCATTAAATTGTAAATATTTGTCACCGTTTTCGTCTGTTTTCAGTTCAAATTTTCCACAAAATAGCATTTTAAACAAACCAAGCACAAACTTTGTTTACATATCGCGAATGGCATTCCCGGTAGGCGTAACCATGTGCTATAAATAGTAGCGTTGAATACGGTATAGTTCCGGCAGTTGAGTTGAATACGGAAATGTGTATTTCATTTTTGTATTCAGGGCTGTATTGATATAGTAAGATTTAATGGGTATGTAATAATATAATATAATAATAATAATAATAATAATAATAATAATAATAAAAAACCCCACATACATATAAATAAATAAATAAATAAATAAAATTACCTAAATAAACAAACAAATAATTAAATAAATGAAACAATTAAATCAATCCAATGAATAAATAAATAACAATACAACTACATGAGCAATGAATTACTCAAAAGAAATAAACAGAAAATGAAAAGTATCTGTTTTAAATTTGCGCACGTTTTTAAAATCACCAATACGTTTGCGTATTTAGAATTGCTGTAATATGTATATATTTGGTCTAGTCACGTACTATATATTAAGATAGTTTTCATGATGTTCTGTACATTTTGTACATATCATTAAATTATGAAATTCTTCAACAGCAGTATCATCATAATAGCATACGTTCAGTTTCTATTTTCATATAAGAATTATCGACTGGTAAAAGGGAAATGGAGAACCAGTTAAGGACATTAAAGTATGATGGACATTTCAACGTTTACTTAAATGTTCTCTTTTCTAAGTCATTCCTTTTATTTACAGCAATGTCACTTTTCCAGTATTGTAAAACCTGATCTAATTATCCTCTTTCAACAGCCTCAACCAATTCACTTATTCATTTTTTGGCTGGACACAAATATTATTCAGTCCGAGCTGATATAATATGTATGTGATATTTATAATCTATTTATAGTCAGTGCCAGATTGAATAAAATCGGAATATAACACTAGTAGTTGGGAAAACGCTTACTGATGACAATGTACGTGAACGTGAGTTGGAAATTAACATAAATCGTAATCATGATCATCGTAATGATGATGATGATGATGATGATGATGATGATGAAGATGAAGATGATAAATAATAATAATAATAATAATAATAATAATAATAATAATAAATAATAATAATAATTAATATTATTATTATTTTTAAAAATAAAAATAACAAATAAATAATACCAAACCAGTGTTGGACGATAGAAATGGTATGGTATATTAACTGCCGTGGTACGTTATGTTGTTCCCGCCCAGGCCAGTGTTGCACGATAGAAATGGTATGGTATATTAACTGCCGTGGTAAGTTATGTTGTTCCCGCCCAGGCCAGTGTTGCACGATAGAAATGGTATGGTATATTAACTGCCGTGGTACGTTATGTTGTTCCCGTCCAAACCAGTGTTGCACGATAGAAATGGTATGGTATATTAACTGCCGTGGTACGTTATGTTGTTCCCGCCCAGGCCAGTGTTGCACGATAGAAATGGTATGGTATATTAACTGCCGTGGTAAGTTATGTTGTTCCCGCCCAAACCAGTGTTGCACGATAGAAATGGTATGGTATATTAACTGCCGTGGTAAGTTATGTTGTTCCCGCCCAAACCAGTGTTGCACGATAGAAATGGTATGGTATATTAACTGCCGTGGTAAGTTATGTTGTTCCCGCCCAAACCAGTGTTGCACGATAGAAATGGTATGGTATATTAACTGCCGTGGTACGTTATGTTGTTCCCGCCCAGGCCAGTGTTGCACGATAGAAATGGTATGGTATATTAACTGCCGTGGTACGTTATGTTGTTCCCGCCCAAACCAGTGTTGCACGATAGAAATGGTATGGTATATTAACTGCCGTGGTACGTTATGTTGTTCCCGCCCAGGCCAGTGTTGCACGATAGAAATGGTATGGTATATTAACTGCCGTGGTACGTTATGTTGTTCCCGCCCAGGCCAGTGTTGCACGATAGAAATGGTATGGTATATTAACTGCCGTGGTACATTATGTTGTTCCCGCCCAGGCCAGTGTTGCACGATAGAAATGGTATGGTATATTAACTGCCGTGGTACGTTATGTTGTTCCCGCCCAGGCCAGTGTTGCACGATAGAAATGGTATGGTATATTAACTGCCGTGGTACGTTATGTTGTTCCCGCCCAGGCCAGTGTTGCACGATAGAAATGGTATGGTATATTAACTGCCGTGGTACGTTATGTTGTTCCCGCCCAAACCAGTGTTGCACGATAGAAATGGTATGGTATATTAACTGCCGTGGTACGTTATGTTGTTCCCGCCCAAACCAGTGTTGCACGATAGAAATGGTATGGTATATTAACTGCCGTGGTACGTTATGTTGTTCCCGCCCAGGCCAGTGTTGCACGATAGAAATGGTATGGTATATTAACTGCCGTGGTACGTTATGTTGTTCCCGCCCAGGCCAGTGTTGCACGATAGAAATGGTATGGTATATTAACTGCCGTGGTACGTTATGTTGTTCCCGCCCAGGCCAGTGTTGCACGATAGAAATGGTATGGTATATTAACTGCCGTGGTACGTTATGTTGTTCCCGCCCAGGCCAGTGTTGCACGATAGAAATGGTATGGTATATTAACTGCCGTGGTAAGTTATGTTGTTCCCGCCCAAACCAGTGTTGCACGATAGAAATGGTACGGTATATTAACTGCCGTGGTAAGTTATGTTGTTCCCGCCCAGGCCAGTGTTGCACGATAGAAATGGTACGGTATATTAACTGCCGTGGTAAGTTATGTTGTTCCCGCCCAGGCCAGTGTTGCACGATAGAAATGGTATGGTATATTAACTGCCGTGGTAAGTTATGTTGTTCCCGCCCAGGCCAGTGTTGCACGATAGAAATGGTATGGTATATTAACTGCCGTGGTAAGTTATGTTGTTCCCGCCCAGGCCAGTGTTGCACGATAGAAATGGTATGGTATATTAACTGCCGTGGTAAGTTATGTTGTTCCCGCCCAGGCCAGTGTTGCACGATAGAAATGGTATGGTATATTAACTGCCGTGGTACGTTATGTTGTTCCCGCCCAGGCCAGTGTTGCACGATAGAAATGGTATGGTATATTAACTGCCGTGGTACGTTATGTTGTTCCCGCCCAGGCCAGTGTTGCACGATAGAAATGGTATGGTATATTAACTGCCGTGGTACGTTATGTTGTTCCCGCCCAGGCCAGTGTTGCACGATAGAAATGGTATGGTATATTAACTGCCGTGGTACGTTATGTTGTTCCCGCCCAAACCAGTGTTGCACGATAGAAATGGTATGGTATATTAACTGCCGTGGTACGTTATGTTGTTCCCGCCCAAACCAGTGTTGCACGATAGAAATGGTATGGTATATTAACTGCCGTGGTACGTTATGTTGTTCCCGCCCAGGCCAGTGTTGCACGATAGAAATGGTATGGTATATTAACTGCCGTGGTACGTTATGTTGTTCCCGCCCAGGCCAGTGTTGCACGATAGAAATGGTATGGTATATTAACTGCCGTGGTACGTTATGTTGTTCCCGCCCAGGCCAGTGTTGCACGATAGAAATGGTATGGTATATTAACTGCCGTGGTACGTTATGTTGTTCCCGCCCAGGCCAGTGTTGCACGATAGAAATGGTATGGTATATTAACTGCCGTGGTAAGTTATGTTGTTCCCGCCCAAACCAGTGTTGCACGATAGAAATGGTATGGTATATTAACTGCCGTGGTAAGTTATGTTGTTCCCGCCCAGGCCAGTGTTGCACGATAGAAATGGTATGGTATATTAACTGCCGTGGTAAGTTATGTTGTTCCCGCCCAGGCCAGTGTTGCACGATAGAAATGGTATGGTATATTAACTGCCGTGGTAAGTTATGTTGTTCCCGCCCAGGCCAGTGTTGCACGATAGAAATGGTATGGTATATTAACTGCCGTGGTAAGTTATGTTGTTCCCGTCCAGGCCAGTGTTGCACGATAGAAATGGTATGGTATATTAACTGCCGTGGTACGTTATGTTGTTCCCGCCCAGGCCAGTGTTGCACGATAGAAATGGTATGGTATATTAACTGCCGTGGTACGTTATGTTGTTCCCGCCCAGGCCAGTGTTGCACGATAGAAATGGTATGGTATATTAACTGCCGTGGTACGTTATGTTGTTCCCGCCCAAACCAGTGTTGCACGATAGAAATGGTATGGTATATTAACTGCCGTGGTACGTTATGTTGTTCCCGCCCAAACCAGTGTTGCACGATAGAAATGGTATGGTATATTAACTGCCGTGGTACGTTATGTTGTTCCCGCCCAAACCAGTGTTGCACGATAGAAATGGTATGGTATATTAACTGCCGTGGTACGTTATGTTGTTCCCGCCCAAACCAGTGTTGCACGATAGAAATGGTATGGTATATTAACTGCCGTGGTACGTTATGTTGTTCCCGCCCAAACCAGTGTTGCACGATAGAAATGGTATGGTATATTAACTGCCGTGGTACGTTATGTTGTTCCCGCCCAAACCAGTGTTGCACGATAGAAATGGTATGGTATATTAACTGCCGTGGTACGTTATGTTGTTCCCGCCCAGGCCAGTGTTGCACGATAGAAATGGTATGGTATATTAACTGCCGTGGTAAGTTATGTTTTCCCGCCCAGGCCAGTGTTGCACGATAGAAATGGTATGGTATATTAACTGCCGTGGTACGTTATGTTGTTCCCGCCCAAACCAGTGTTGCACGATAGAAATGGTATGGTATATTAACTGCCGTGGTACGTTATGTTGTTCCCGCCCAAACCAGTGTTGCACGATAGAAATGGTATGGTATATTAACTGCCGTGGTACGTTATGTTGTTCCCGCCCAAACCAGTGTTGCACGATAGAAATGGTATGGTATATTAACTGCCGTGGTACGTTATGTTGTTCCCGCCCAAACCAGTGTTGCACGATAGAAATGGTATGGTATATTAACTGCCGTGGTACGTTATGTTGTTCCCGCCCAAACCAGTGTTGCACGATAGAAATGGTATGGTATATTAACTGCCGTGGTACGTTATGTTGTTCCCGCCCAAACCAGTGTTGCACGATAGAAATGGTATGGTATATTAACTGCCGTGGTACGTTATGTTGTTCCCGCCCAGGCCAGTGTTGCACGATAGAAATGGTATGGTATATTAACTGCCGTGGTACGTTATGTTGTTCCCGCCCAGGCCAGTGTTGCACGATAGAAATGGTATGGTATATTAACTGCCGTGGTAAGTTATGTTGTTCCCTCCCAGGCCAGTGTTGCACGATAGAAATGGTATGGTATATTAACTGCCGTGGTAAGTTATGTTGTTCCCGCCCAAACCAGTGTTGCACGATAGAAATGGTATGGTATATTAACTGCCGTGGTACGTTATGTTGTTCCCGCCCAAACCAGTGTTGCACGATAGAAATGGTATGGTATATTAACTGCCGTGGTACGTTATGTTGTTCCCGCCCAGGCCAGTGTTGCACGATAGAAATGGTATGGTATATTAACTGCCGTGGTACGTTATGTTGTTCCCGCCCAGGCCAGTGTTAATCAATGCTAACAACCATTAATGTAGCAGGTTTCTGCACAACGACTACATGTCGAAATTACCTAATATTTGACAGCCAATACCCGACGATTGGTTAATCAATGCTAACAACCATTAATGTAGCAGGTTTCTGCACAACGACTACATGTCGAAATTACCTAATATTTGACAGCCAATACCCGACGATTGGTTAATCAATGCTAACAACCATTAATGTAGCAGGTTTCTGCACAACGACTACATGTCGAAATTACCTAATATTTGACAGCCAATACCCGACGATTGGTTAATCAATGCTAACAACCATTAATGTAGCAGGTTTCTGCACAACGACTACATGTCGAAATTACCTAATATTTGACAGCCAATACCCGACGATTGGTTAATCAGTGCTAACAACCATTAATGTAGCAGGTTTCTGCACAACGACTACATGTCGAAATTACCTAATATTTGACAGCCAATACCCGACGATTGGTTAATCAATGCTAACAACCATTAATGTAGCAGGTTTCTGCACAACGACTACATGTCGAAATTACCTAATATTTGACAGCCAATACCCGACGATTGGTTAATCAATGCTAACAACCATTAATGTAGCAGGTTTCTGCACAAAGACTACATGTCGAAATTACTTTCAATATTTGACAGCCAATACCCGACTATTGGTCAATCAATGTGATCTAGTGGTGTCATAAACAATACCCATTAAAGGGACATTCCTGAGTTTGCTGCATTGTAAGATGTTTCCGACTAATAAAATATTTTTACGATTAAACTTACATATTAAATATATCTTCTTGTTTAGAATATCAGTGTCTGTATAGTCAATGTGTTTCTGGTCGTCTTAATATTTGTAAGAAGTCCAAACTGGATTTTGTCTTCAAATAATTTCGTACGTACAAACAAAAAAGATATTTTAGGAAATAAAGTTAAATTTGACCTAGTACAAATATTAGAACAACCAGAAACACGTTTAATATACAGCCACTAATATTTTTATGTATTTACAATTGTTAAAAAGTCTTTGTTAGTCGATAACATCTTAAAATTGCAGCAAATTCAGGAATATCCCTTTAAGTCCTCTGATGGACAAGCAGTCCATATATCAGGGATCATATGTATGACCAGGCCAGCGTGCTTCAACCTTAAGAACGAACATAAATGACACTAATTGATCTACTATGAAGTTTCCTCATTTTCTGAAACCTAACATTTCCTATAAAAATCCTCAATAACAATTAGTTTATACTTACAGTGAACGCACTCTGACACTTGAGAACCTCCATGTTCCCCTGTGCTGTATACTCTGACGTATGAAACAGACCCACTGCACACAATTTACTATATTATGCTCATCCACCCATGGCACAGAGAAGTCTTCCGCCCATCATACCTTTGTGTGTTCTTGAATATTGAAGGTTAATATGTTCATGACAGAACAGCTAGGCCATGCCTTGTAGCGTCACTGTTTTACTAAACAATTTAATACATGTCACCGTGAACAAAACTGGCTTTTGTTTCTTATTTGCAACCTTTCTGTTTGTAAATATATGCAGTAAAATTGGGTATGAGGTTTTTCAAAAAGTAGGATTTAAATTCATCCTTAAATGTATTCAGAATTAAAGCACGTTTTCCTGGAAACACACCATAGCTATTTACGTTACGCACCAACCACTATTGTAATTGTATTTTCTAAATACTTCCTTTTGACTTGACTTTGAAAAGAAAAGGAATGAAAGTTGTTTTGGAAATAACAACAGTATTCGGTTTCATTTACACTTTGTAAAACTGTTGGTCAATATATAATTAAAACAGCAATACCCATAGTCCCAAATGGAATTTGAAAATGTATAGTCTTCATTAGTAGGCTACGATATTCTATATATTTGATTATTCTTTTGTTAATGCGACTCTGTTTTAAGAACTCCAGTAGCAGATATATGCACTGTGGGTGAGCATTGCTGTTTTATGTTCTTGCTCTGTCTTTGTTTCTGTCTCTCTCTGTCTCCTCTCCCTCCCTCTCCCTCTCTCTCTCTCTCTCTCTCTCTCTCTCTCTCTCTCTCTCTCTCTCTCTCTCTCTCTCTCTCTCTCTCTCTCTCTCTCTCTCCGTATGTGTGTGTATCTCTCCCTCTACTCCCTCCTCTCTCTTTCTCCCTCTATCTCTGCAACGCACACACATGCAACCCTGGCTATTAAGAAAATGGTCATGGAAATATTTGCCGTGGAAAAATAGTCTCCACAGCATTTCCCACGTCAGCTTTGCAATTAAATTATAGGAGAGAAATGTAATATGTCAATATTACAAACATAAATATTAAAGGAAAGGCAAAATAATTCCCGCGGAAAATTAAAAACACCACGGAAATTCCTACGGCATGGCAAAATTGCCGAGGTTAAATGCTAGGGTTGCACATGGTACATACGCACAAAACAATCTTACACCTTGACGGACACCCTATTTTGCACGGGTCTGGTCTGTGCCATACCCCTTCCACAAACACATTAAAAATTATCATTTGTAAGCCAGGGTAGACAGTAATTGATGGTTTTATATTAAATTTATATTTAAAGATGCAATCGGACGTAAGATTTGGAAATATAATACACCCAGTATGGTCATTAAGTCACGTTCGCATGAGGTAACTTCCTGCTAGAGACATTGTTGATCGACATTTGAGAAATGGTTGACAAAGAGACGTCTGGCAAGAAAGCTTTTTAGCAACAAAACAACAAAGAAAAACCCCTCATACTATCTTAACATCAATAGTTTACATTCCTATCGAAGCGGGATTTAGCCCACCGGTTATAGCACTCAGCACTGAGTCAAAATAAGACGCAAGCTACATCACTAGAGGTTGTTACTGCGGGCCTCGCAAGTTCACGGTAGAGTAGTTCCATTCATACTCTGCATCCTGTATATCCAAGGTTATAGTATGTACTCTCCATTCTGTTGGAAAATACATATAAAATATGCCTTGCTGCTACTGGAAAGCAGTAACCAATGTGATGAGAGTAGGTCTCCAGAGTTCCATCACACACACACACACACACACACACACACACACACACACACACACACAAACACACGCACGCGCACGCGCACGCGTACATACACACGCACACACACACGCACACACACACACACATACACACACACACACACACATAACTGAAAAAAGTAAATCACATACTTTGATTACACTGGATATGCAAGCTATTATATGACAAACAGACAAACACAGACGGACACAGACAGACACAGAAAAATCTAAATCATAAATCTAAACTAAACCAGCCACTCCATACGGTGGTGTATTTACGAGACACTGAGTGGGTAACGTAATACATGCACAAGAAAACTAACACCATCTCGTAGTGCTGCACATTGTTTTCTAAGTTTATGAAGCACGCATAATTCAAAAAGGTATAAAGGTGACTAGATCGCATGTGTGTAAAAAGACACTACAACGAAGTGGGCTCGAAACACGGTTCACTGAAGCTACATTTCGTCTTTCTTCGATATATAGACCGGCCTCGGTGGCGTCGTGGTTAGGTCATCGGTCTACAGGCTGGTAGGTACTGGGTTCGGATTCCAGTCGAGGCATGGGATTTTTAATCCAGATATCGACTCCAAACCCTGAGCGAGTGCTCCGCAAGGCTCAATGAGTAGGTGTAAACCACTTGCACCGACCAGTGATCCATAACTGGTTCAACAAAGGCCATGGTTTGTGCTATCCTGCCTGTGGGAAGCGCAAATAAAAGATCCCTTGCTGCTAATCGGAAAGAGTAGCCCATGTAGTGGCGACAGCGGGTTTCCTCTCAAAATCTGTGTGGTCCTTAACCATATGTCTGACGCCATATAACCGTAAATAAAATGTGTTGAGTGCGTCGTTAAATAAAACATTTCTTTCTTTCTTCGATATATACTTAACTCCAAAAGAAACGCGAAAATTTTAAAATATTAAAAAACCCACATTTGAATAAACTATGTACAAATCGATTAAGTTGACCAATAGCCATCTTGTCAGCGTATCCAATTCCACATAACGCATGAAAAAAACGAGTACAGTGTGACGTCACGCACGTGCTGAAATTGACGACCAAAATCGATCTGGAATGCAAAACGGGTGGATCATGAAAGATGCGAATTGCACGTGAAACACTACCAGGCCTGGGTATAAAAGAAACGCCAGACAGCAATGTTCAACTCATTTTACGAGTAGCGATACAACGATGCCACGACTTAACGCTGATTCCAGACATAGAGCTTTGGGGAATTTGGAGGCCGGAATGGATGCCAGGCGGGTTGCACGTGCTTTCGGTGTCCATGTCTCGACAATCTACCGTCTCATAGACCGATTTCTACAGAACAACAACGTCGTCGACCGTCCACGTAGCGGCCGTCCCAGAGTGACGTCACAGCGCCAGGACCGTTACATCGTCCGAACTCACATGCGTGATCGGTTCGTACCAGCCACCCCAACAGCCCGGCAGACAGTGGGAACCCACAACCGCCCCGTTTCCTACACCACGGTACGACGTCGTCTGATCGCCATCCATCTGAACTGTCGTCGACCGTACATTGGACAACGTCTCACACAGCGACACCGCCTTGCACGACACAACTGGGCTGTTCTGCATCGACAGTGGCGGAACCGACAGTGGCAGAACATCGTCTTCTCCGACGAAAGCCGCTACTGCTTAGATAGGGCCGACGGTCGTATGAGGGTGTGGAGGCGTCGAGGTGAGCGCTTCACAGATGCGTGTGTTATGGAGAGGGACCGTTGGGGAGGGCCTTCCGTCATGCTGTGGGGTGCCATATCCTGGGGACGTCGTGTACAACCTGTCATCTTCGACAACAACGGCCGAGGACGCGGCAGGGGCGTCACAGCACAGCGCTACATCGACGAAGTGCTCACGCCTGTGGTGGTGCCTTTTTTCGCGGGTCACCGTCAGATGGTTTACCAGCACGACAACGCCAGGCCACACACGGCACGGGCCACCCAGGCATTCCTGGCACAGCACAACATCATCACAATGGACTGGCCAGCTTTAAGCCCGGATCTGAACCCCATCGAGCACTTGTGGGACGAGGTTCAGCGCATGATGAACCAACGCCCTGCTCCCGTGGTGACACAGCAGCAACTCCGCCAGGCCGTCGTGGACACCTACAACAACGTGCCCAGGGCCTTCATCAGGAACCTCTTCCTCTCCATGGGTAGGAGGTGTGCGGCGGTCATGGCCAGCAATGGCGGACACACCCGCTATTAGTGGACATGTTTGAGTGGCATGTGACGCCATTGAAGAAGCGCCATGGCCTTGACATTTCAAATGACAATGCGACCTCGATTTTTAACATGTCAATAACATGAAATCTCATCTTTACGAATTGTTTAAGTTTTTCATAGAAACGATTATTTTAAGAACTTTGGGACGTATTTCAATGAGTGCACTCAAAACCTCCAATCTACGTATTCGCGTTTCTTTTGGAGTTAAGTATATATATCTGGAAATTAATGAAGCACCATTTAAATTGACCATGCGACTTATACTTCGCAAGCAAGTGTGGACATGTCTTGGATACAAAACACTGAAATTAATGTCCTGAGTATGCAGAGGACACTGAAACACATTGACAGTAACCGACACTGTAGTTACATCAACATTTAATGCATTCCGGGGAAAAAGTTAGGTGAGAGCTTTATCACTGTGCTACGTGCCAAGAGAGAAAGCCTAAATAGGCATGCCAATTTATGTTAATTACGTATGGAGCTGGGATCACACTTGTGTGTTCCTCATAAGTAACGCATTTATGCCATCTAGTAGGATACAACACATGTAAAACGTCTTAATACCTACTTTAAACCCCGCCTGCACAGACAGCTATTTCCCTGGTCTCTCTCTCTCTCTCTCTCTCTCTCTCTCTCTCTCTCTCTCTCTCTCTCTCTCTCTCTCTCTCTCTCTCTCTCTCTCTCTCTCTATAATGATTTCCCTAGAAATTAGGCAAGGCATGGTAGTGCAAACACTTTTGGGGCATTTTCACCATTTTCGGGGCACTTGTTTTTCATTAAAAATATACAAAAATTAATTGAAATAAACATTAATATAATTTATGTGCTTGCTTTAGTAAATAAATGGCAAAAAATATAAAAGGCATATTTTATTAAACACCGAATCGCCCACAAATTGCAGATTAACCACGATGCGCTCTGAGCTATTGAGGCATCCATACAAAGGATGCTCTTCAACTGAACCTCATGCATGGGGCCTACAGTGGTTGACGTAAACGCATTACGAAGAGGCTGACAAACCAGTTCAGACAACATTGAATTATTAATCATCGGCTGACACGTAGTCTCAGAGAGGAAACCCGCTACATAGGATAGCACATATCAAGGCATTTGATATACCAGTCGTTGTGCACTAGCTAGAATGAGGAATAGCCCAATGGGTCGAATGACGGGGATCGATCCTAGACAGACCACGCATCAAAAGAGTTCTTTTCAACTGGGCTACGTCCGCCCTTATTAAATTCAAATTCCTGTGTCTATATAGTCATTTGAAATTAGTACATGGCAAAATAATAATAATAATAATAATAATAATAACAATAATAATGTATACACACACACACACACACACACACACACACACACACACACACACACACACACACACACACACATTGCCCGTAAAACGTTTTTCAACACGTCAACACTCAATACAAAATAACTAATACAAAATAACTTATGCACAAGTCCATGACATTCAATAAGAAAATTATAGATGCTCGTTTTAAGAAACAAAAACTAATCCAACACCGAGACGAAACACAATATGTGTACGAGGAAGTGTATTACGGTGACTTGGCATTTTAAGCCGTCGTTTTGTTCTCATGGATATGAGGTGAGTAACAAGTTCCCTGTTCGTCATGCACAAAGAAGTCCAAGGTATAGCTTTTAAAGTGCAGCGGCTGCATCTGCATTCTTTATGACGACCAGGGAGACTGAATATATTTATGACATTGATAGTCTATGTAAAGGCGGCTCCACACGGTACGAGAACCAGGGAGACTGAATATATTTATGACATTGATAGTCTATGTAAAGGCGACTCCACACGGTACGAGAACCAGGGAGACTGAATACATTTATGACATTGATAGTCTATGTAAAGGCGGCTCCACACGGTACGAGAACCAGGGAGACTGAATATATTTATGACATTGATAGTCTATGTAAAGGCGGCTCCACACGGTACGAGAACCAGGGAGACTGTATATATTTATGACATTGATAGTCTATGTAAAGGCGACTCCACACGGTACGAGAAGCTTGTACGAAAATAGCCGATTGTGACAAGACAGACACTACGATGTCATCAGTTGTTATGCAATTAGCTCGAGTGTCATCTAGCCCTTCCCTTTGTTTACATGTTGTCGATGACAAGGGGAGGGCTAGAGGACACTCGAGCTACCATGCAATCAGTTGCTATCGTACGAGACACACGTATCGTTTGGCGTCGCCTTAAGTCCATATGAAACTTTTAAAGTTTGTTCTGTTTAACAACAACACTAGATCACACTGATTTATTAATCATCGAATATTGCATATCAAACATTTGAAAATTCTGACATATGACATATGACAATGTGCTCTAGTCATCTGGAGGGGTTCGATCTACCACCACAGCACCTCAAAGCCGATGATTAATAAATCAATGTGCTCTAGTCATCTGGAGGGGTTCGATCTACCACCACAGCACCTCAAAGCCGATGATTAATAAATCAATGTGCTCTAGTCATCTGGAGGGGTTCGATCTACCACCACAGCACCTCAAAGCCGATGATTAATAAATCAATGTGCTCTAGTCATCTGGAGGGGTTCGATCTACCACCACAGCACCTCAAAGCCGATGATTAATAAATCAATGTGCTCTAGTCATCTGGAGGGGTTCGATCTACCACCACATCACCTCAAAGCCGATGATTAATAAATCAATGTGCTCTAGTCATCTGGAGGGGTTCGATCTACCACCACATCACCTCAAAGCCGATGATTAATAAATCAATGTGCTCTAGTCATCTGGAGGGGTTCGATCTACCACCACAGCACCTCAAAGCCGATGATTAATAAATCAATGTGCTCTAGTCATCTGGAGGGGTTCGATCTACCACCACAGCACCTCAAAGCCGATGATTAATAAATCAATGTGCTCTAGTCATCTGGAGGGGTTCGATCTACCACCACAGCACCTCAAAGCCGATGATTAATAAATCAATGTGCTCTAGTCATCTGGAGGGGTTCGATCTACCACCACAGCACCTCAAAGCCGATGATTAATAAATCAATGTGCTCTAGTCATCTGGAGGGGTTCGATCTACCACCACAGCATCTCAAAGCCGATGATTAATAAATCAATGTGCTCTAGTCATCTGGAGGGGTTCGATCTACCACCACAGCATCTCAAAGCCGATGATTAATAAATCAATGTGCTCTAGTCATCTGGAGGGGTTCGATCTACCACCACAGCATCTCAAAGCCGATGATTAATAAATCAATGTGCTCTAGTCATCTGGAGGGGTTCGATCTACCACCACAGCACCTCAAAGCCGATGATTAATAAATCAATGTGCTCTTGTCATCTGGAGGGGTTCGATCTACCACCACAGCACCTCAAAGCCGATGATTAATAAAACAATGTGCTCTAGTCATCTGGAGGGGTTCGATCTACCACCACAGCACCTCAAAGCCGATGATTAATAAATCAATGTGCTCTAGTCATCTGGAGGGGTTCGATCTACCACCACAGCATCTCAAAGCCGATGATTAATAAATCAATGTGCTCTAGTCATCTGGAGGGGTTCGATCTACCACCACAGCACCTCAAAGCCGATGATTAATAAATCAATGTGCTCTTGTCATCTGGAGGGGTTCGATCTACCACCACAGCACCTCAAAGCCGATGATTAATAAAACAATGTGCTCTAGTCATCTGGAGGGGTTCGATCTACCACCACAGCACCTCAAAGCCGATGATTAATAAATCAATGTGCTCTAGTCATCTGGAGGGGTTCGATCTACCACCACAGCATCTCAAAGCCGATGATTAATAAATCAATGTGCTCTAGTCATCTGGAGGGGTTCGATCTACCACCACATCACCTCAAAGCCGATGATTAATAAATCAATGTGCTCTTGTCATCTGGAGGGGTTCGATCTACCACCACAGCATCTCAAAGCCGATGATTAATAAATCAATGTGCTCTAGTCATCTGGAGGGTTCGATCTACCACCACAGCATCTCAAACCAATGTGCTCTAGTCATCTGGAGTTCGATCTACCACCACATCACCTCAAAGCCGATGATTAATAAATCAATGTGCTCTAGTCATCTGGAGGGGTTCGATCTACCACCACAGCACCTCAAAGCCGATGATTAATAAATCAATGTGCTCTAGTCATCTGGAGGGGTTCGATCTACCACCACAGCACCTCAAAGCCGATGATTAATAAATCAATGTGCTCTAGTCATCTGGAGGGGTTCGATCTACCACCACAGCACCTCAAAGCCGATGATTAATAAATCAATGTGCTCTAGTCATCTGGAGGGGTTCGATCTACCACCACAGCACCTCAAAGCCGATGATTAATAAAACAATGTGCTCTAGTCATCTGGAGGGGTTCGATCTACCACCACAGCACCTCAAAGCCGATGATTAATAAATCAATGTGCTCTAGTCATCTGGAGGGGTTCGATCTACCACCACAGCATCTCAAAGCCGATGATTAATAAATCAATAGTGGAGGGGTTCGATCTCTATGATTAATAAATCAATGTGCTCTTGTCATCTGGAGGGGTTCGATCTACCACCACAGCACCTCAAAGCCGATGATTAATAAAACAATGTGCTCTAGTCATCTGGAGGGGTTCGATCTACCACCACAGCACCTCAAAGCCGATGATTAATAAATCAATGTGCTCTAGTCATCTGGAGGGGTTCGATCTACCACCACAGCATCTCAAAGCCGATGATTAATAAATCAATGTGCTCTAGTCATCTGGAGGGGTTCGATCTACCACCACAGCATCTCAAAGCCGATGATTAATAAATCAATGTGCTCTAGTCATCTGGAGGGGTTCGATCTACCACCACAGCATCTCAAAGCCGATGATTAATAAAACAATGTGCTCTAGTCATCTGGAGGGGTTCGATCTACCACCACAGCTAGTAGCCGATGATTAATAAAACAATGTGCTCTAGTCATCTGGAGGGGTTCGATCTACCACCACAGCTCAAAGCCGATGATTAATAAATCAACACTGGAGGGGTTCGATCTACCACCACAGCACCTCAAAGCCGATGATTAATAAAACAATCTAGTCATCTGGAGGGGTTCGATCTACCACCACAGCACCTCAAAGCCGATGATTAATAAATCAATGTGCTCTAGTCATCTGGAGGGGTTCGATCTACCACCACATCACCTCAAAGCCGATGATTAATAAATCAATGTGCTCTAGTCATCTGGAGGGGTTCGATCTACCACCACAGCACCTCAAAGCCGATGATTAATAAATCAATGTGCTCTTGTCATCTGGAGGGGTTCGATCTACCACCACAGCACCTCAAAGCCGATGATTAATAAAACAATGTGCTCTAGTCATCTGGAGGGGTTCGATCTACCACCACAGCACCTCAAAGCCGATGATTAATAAAACAATGTGCTCTAGTCATCTGGAGGGGTTCGATCTACCACCACAGCATCTCAAAGCCGATGATTAATAAATCAATGTGCTCTCTAGTCGTGTTGATAAACAAAACAAACTTTAAAATTAAATTCGTTATTTTCCATTAATAGCAAGGAATCTTGTATATACACCGTTAGATATACATGCTAGTACATAGCACGGCTTTGATACACCAATTGCTGAGTTACACTGGTTGGAATGAGAAATATCCAAGTTGTCCCACCAACGAGGATCGATCCTAGATTGATCGCGCATCAGTTTTGCGCTTTACCACAGGACTGTGTCCCACACCCCTCCCACCGTTGGCAGGAAACGACAGAGACAGAGAGACAGAGAGAGAAGGAGAGAGATGGAGCGAGAGAGAGAGAGAGAGAGAGAGAGAGAGAGAGAGAGAGAGAGAGAGAGAGAGAGAGAGAGAGAGAGAGAGAGAGAGATTGAGAGATAATGTGGAATTCGCTGCCAGTAAAATGCTTAACTTCCTGATACTACGATTGAGGGTTTTGGTTGCAGTCAGTATTTGCTGTTAATATTTATGTGATCCCTTATTTCTTTCAGTTGGTACATTTTCCCCATGTGGTGGTCACGCGCGCGTATATTGTGGTGCTGTTCTCTATACTACAAGTTTAATCAATTTCTTTTAGAAAAAAGTTCTCTTTAGCTCTCAATAGTTTTCTAGAGTAAAGTAAGAATTATCGATATAACCTTCCATGAAAGAAAACGAATCTCAAGTGTTTAGTCAATACAGTAATGGGAAGACACCTATTAAATGGCAGATAAGCTGTGGCCATCTTTAGTATACTATATCGATTTCTAATAACCCCGCTTGACAAAACATGAATGGTGATGATATAATGCAGTTACGGACTGGTACTCAGCTTCCAGGTTCAAAAGCGCTTTTCCTGCCCCGAGTCAGACCACCGATCATATCGGAGGCCGGACTCGGGGTAGGCGTGTTCGAAACCATAAAGGTATATGAGCACGTTAAAAACATATCAAAGTCAAAAGCGCTGTGACATTACCGACACACACGGAACGCAACTTTCGGTACTTGTGTTATATTCAAAAAAATACGTGAAGAGGGGAAGAGACGGACTGACAAGTAACGTTATACTGATTAACACTAAAGATCGCACAAAAACATATTATTAAGTTTTAGACTCGTACCAACTCACATAATACATGTATTTTGGCATGAACTTTAATATGTATAATATCCTGAATGCAAATGGTGGAACAGTCAGGGCAAATGTTAACCAATTCAAGTTTGTTTTGTTTAACGACACTACTAGAGCACATTGATTTATAAATCATCGGCTATTGAATGTTAAACATTAGGTAATTTTTACATAGACTCCTAGAGAGGAAACGATACATTGTTTTCGTTAGTAGCGAGACATATTTCATATGCACCATCCCACAGTCTTTGATATACTGGTCGTGGTGCACTGACTGAAACGAAACAATAGCACAGTGTGCCCACCAACCGGGATCGATCCTAGACCGACAGTGCACCACTGGGCCACGTCCCACTCTAAACGGACTATAAAGGCAGAATCATGGTAGTACTAAACAAAATAACTTCCGGCTGGGTCAAAGTTCAAGGTGCACCGAACATTTGATAGCGAAGTGAACACCACAAGTCCTATGATTGGTTATAAATGTGAGAGTGTTGGTTGTGAGAACAAAAAATAGTTTCATCTGGGCAAAAAATATATGCAATTTTATTTCATCTACTACCACTGTGTCAAGTAGCCTTATACTTGAAACATGTACGGGGTACCTGTGAAAAAAGTACTAGAATTTTGTACGGAACTAGGGTAGTAAAAGACGCTACTCGTTATCTCAGAAATGAGCAACTTGACCCCCATTTTTTCTGATTCACTTTAAGGGTGAAGGGTGGTAGTATTTACATCCGTGGCGTTTGTGTCGGTTGATACGCTGCAGGTAGGAGATTTAGCCACATATGTTACTGTTGTCGTCTATGGGATTTGATTTGGTAGTATACACCCTGATACGGATTACACGACTTGAAGTGCAACTAACACAGTGTATTCTCCGCTTTAGTTAATACAATAATATGTCATGTCTAACGACACCACTAAAAGACACTGAGGGATTGATATTCGGCGAATGGATGTCGAACATTTGGTAATTCTGATACATGATCTTGAAAGGAAACACTCTGAATGTTCCCATTAAGAGCAAGGGATCTGTTTTTATGCACTTGCCCATAGACATGAAAAAACCCTTTTGGTATACCAGTTGCGAGGCGCTTGATGGGAAGGGAAATCCCAATTAGTAAGATAGACGCCGAGGGTTAGCTGGTTTAGACATCTTCGAGGATTTAGCCGATACGGGTACTCGAACTCTTCAACACATGTTTGACACCAAACAGCCGATGATTAGTAAATAAACGGTTAACGTTAAACTTTTTATCAGAAAACCCCCCAGCTTGGTATAGCCAGGGGACTAATTCACTAAACTCTCGCAACTTTGCGATCTCGCAGTGCAATGCTTTGTTGTCTAGCAGAGCCTAACAGACATTTATCAATTAGGTCCCTGCTACGTAAGCTGTCTAAAATTAAAGTTTGTTTTGTGTTTAACGTCACCACTAGAGCACATTAATTTATTAATCATCGGCTATTGAATGACAAACATAATGGGATATAGTCTTAGAGACAAGGTTTTTTTTATATGCACAATCCCGCTGTTAATGAAAAACCCCCAAAACAAATGTAGCGGTTATTTTTCTGAAAATCTCGTCTGACATCCAGTAGCTGATGATCAATTAATCGAAAGAAAACAAATTTAAACTTTACAACCAATATCAGACAACATTTCTGTATCACACAGTATCACAAATACACCGTTTTGAGATTTCATAGACATTAGGACCAAGACAAACGCACCGGATGTTCGAAAATCTTGTGCTAGAAACATTTAACCAGATACGCTTTTGTAAAGGATTAAGTGTTTTTAAATCCAACAAAATTGCCACTAAAACATCGACACATTTGAAGATATTTTAGTATTGCACTTTATTTGACGTCGAGATTCGTCGTGTGTTTTATAACAGACGAGCAGGAACCTATTCAATAATCTGACGTCAAGTTCCAAGTCGGTTTAAAATATACGCGCAGTAATCCATTTAATAATCGAAATATATAGCTCGTGTTTCCGTTTTCCTGCCGGTATTTGAGAGCACAGCTATGGCAGAAAACACGAACCAGTACAATTAACAATGGCCACCCAGTAGTGGAGGATGTAGTCGATATAATTCCGCATAAGCAAGAATATGATCCAAGATTAAAATGTGTAGAACACAAAAGCAAATACCAAAGATAATGTTTGTGTAAAAAAAGGTCTTAAAAACTAATTATATCAATAGCGTAAAATAATATAAAATTTTAGACTTCGTCTAAAGAAATGCCGTCATTGATTTCAAGTTGTCCATTCTACAGTCAGACATATTGTATTTGACAATCTAATCTGTTATACATTTAAACCTATTTTACAGGCAAACATTTTTTGCGGTCAAACCTGTTTTAAATACAAACCTAGTTTACTCAAAACTGGGCAACGTTCAAATCAATTTTACAATCAAGTGTACTTTACAGTCATGTATGTTCTACATTCAGTTCTATTATACAGTAAAACATCTTTCATAAAACCTGCAAACCTGCCTTTAAAACTATTTATGTTTTGTAAAACGTTATAAACATGTGTGTGTGTGTATGTGTGCGTGGGAGTGTGTTTGTGTATGTGTGTATGTATGTATGTGTGTGTGTGTGTGTGTGTGTGTGCGTGGGAGTGTGTTTGTGTATGTGTGTATGGCTGTGTATGTATGTGTGTGTGTGTGTGTGTGTGTGTTTGTCATAGTGTGTATGTGTGTCAGTGTGTGGGTGTTTCTCTGTGTGTATTTGTATGTATGTACGTACGTATGTGTGTGTGTGTCTGTGTGCCTGTATGTGTGTGTGTGTGTGTGTGTGTGTGTGTGTGCGCGCGCGTATGTGTGAGTGTAAGAGGGGGTGTGGGATGTTGAGACTGCAACGTTTAAGTGCATCTATTTTATCACCGAGCTACATGGATCGGGTACTCGCCTTGTTTGTTCCTTCAGTAAGCATATCTACTAAATCAATTATCTCATTGGTGTGAAACAAAGACGACATCTCTATAGCGGGAAACAAACATAAAACATCGCAACCATGATCTGATGTGTTTCAATGTCCACTCGATACAAAGGGAAGTAATCGATAATACATACAGCACATCTGACAAATCTACGGATAGTGGGCCTTGGTTACACGATACACACATGAACACGCACGCATACGCACACACACACACACACACACGCACACACACACACACATACATACCTATTTACACATATGCACACATACATACACTTTTAACTCACAGACACACACGTAGACACATACACATACACATAGGTAAATACACAGACACACAAACACACACGCACATAGACACACATATAGACACATACACATATACACACACATACACACATATATACACACACACACGCACACACACACACACACACACACACTCTCACTCTCTCTCTCTCTCTCTCTCTCTCTCTCTCTCTCTCTCTCTCTCTCTCTCTCTCACACACACACACACACAGACACACAGACACACAAACACACTCTTGCCACACGTTTAACACCCATCACTTCCCGTTAAATATAACTGACAATGTTGATTAAGTCCACACCCAGCTGATTCAGCAAAACTTCGCAAGTTTCAATAACGACATTCAGAGGTTTCCTTTCCAATCGAAATAGCCGTGAAGAACGAGAAGAACGGTGAAAGTGAAGCCCAACTCCGTCAGTGTTTCGCACTCTTCAGGCCATTGCACCATCTCAATAAATCTATTTAAGTAAACCACTGGCGGGTGTTGGCAGAACACCACGGACATGTACAAAGCAAATCTGATCAACTGAGCCATGTGCGGACTGATTCAACATCATATCTCTGCTCAAGAGAAAGCCAAAAGAATGTTTTAACAAGATCGTGACCAGTGTTTCTGCCAGAAAGAACTTTTTGGGTATGGGTCTATGGAATTGAATGCAACCACAGTCAACAGGGGGTATAGGAGGCCTTCCCAAGAATGAGAATGGGTTAAGTTTAGGGTTAGGGTAAAGAAAATCATACAGTAATGATAAGAGTAATTGATTTTGTGAAAAAATTAACTTAAAATAAATAAAATTTGGGTATGGCGTCATACCTGTTTTACGCTCTGGCAGAAACCCTGGTGACTGTGCCCATAGATAACACATCGCTTTCATGTGCTTCATGTGTATGATTCTGCAATCTAGCAGACCACACCGCACATTACGATAAGTGTGTTTGAGATGCAATATTAATATTATTGTCTGAAAGTATGGAAGGTGATTAGCATTCGTTTATTTTAGATGTGCTTGAATTATAAACATGAACACATTATAATTTTTATTATTATTATTATTATTATTATTATTATTATTATGACGTGTGACGTGACAAACTCCTCCGGCCCTTTATGTGCACAAGAAGTAATCTAACGAACCTGACAATTGCATCTGCTGCACATATAACAGCAGGTAAGGGATTTCCCTCTGAAATTCTGAACTGACTCTTGTGTAAGTTAAAGTTTGCTTTGTTTAGCACCACGTACATGGAGTACATTGGATGTGAAACAATTGATAATTTTGACATATAGTCTTCAGAAGAAGCCCTCAACATGTGTTTAGCACCACGTACATGGAGTACACTAGATGTACAATTGATAATTTTGACATATAGTCTTCAGAAGAAGCCCTCAACATGTGTTTAGCACCACGTACATGGAGTACATTGGATGTGAAACAATTGATAATTTTGACATATAGTCTTCAGAAGAAGCCCTCAACATGTGTTTAGCACCACGTACATGGAGTACACTGGATGTGAAACAATTGATAATTTTGACATATAGTCTTCAGAAGAAGCCCTCAACATGTGTTTAGCACCACGTACATGGAGTTGGATTGAAACAATTGATAATTTTGACATATGTCTTCAGAAGAAGCCCTCAACATGTGTTTAGCACCACGTACATGGAGTACACTGGATGTGAAACAATTGATAATTTTGACATATAGTCTTTTCAACATGTGTTTAGCACCACGTACATGGAGTACATTGGATGTATTGATAATTTTGACATATAGTCTTCAGAAGAAGCCCTCAACATGTGTTTAGCACCACGTACATGGAGTACACGATGTGAAACAATTGATAATTTTGACATATAGTCTTCAGAAGAAGCCCTCAACATGTGTTTAGCACCACGTACATGGAGTACACTGGATGTGAAACAATTGATAATTTTGAATATAGTCTTCAGAAGAAGCCCCCAACATGTGTTTAGCACCACGTGCTGGATGTGAAACATAGTCTTCAGAAGAAGCCCTCAAATAGCACCACGTACATGGAGTACACTGGTAAGGGATTTCCCTCAATTGATAATTTTGACATATAGTCTTCAAGCCCTCAACATGTGTTTAGCACGTACATGGAGTACTTGGATGTGAAAGTTAATAGTTTGCTTTGTTTAGCACCACGTACATGGAGTACATTGGATGTGAAACAATTGATAATTTTGACATTTTGACAAATAGTCTTCAGAAGAAGCCCTCAACATGTGTTTAGCACCACGTACATGGAGTACACTGGATGTGAAACAATTGATAATTTTGACATATAGTCTTCAGAAGAAGCCCTCAACATGTGTTTAGCACCACGTACATGGAGTACATTGGATGTGAAACAATTGATAATTTTGACATATAGTCTTCAGAAGAAGCCCTCAACATGTGTTTAGCACCACGTACATGGAGTACATTGGATGTGAAACAATTGATAATTTTGACATATAGTCTTCAGAAGAAACCCTCAACATTTGTTTTCATCAACGGCGTAGGATCTTTTATATGTACTTTTTTCCACAATAAGAACAGCACATACCACAACATTTGATATGCCAGTCGAGAGGTGGGGTGTGGGGTGTGGGTAGGGGATTGGTTGGAACAGGAAAACAACAAGACACTATGTCCACCGAAGGCCTTCTACCCTACGGCCGAAGGCCCTCAGACGCGCTCTCTACTGTTTGAGCTAGAGCTCTCCCAATTGTGGATAAGAGTTATAACTCATGGCCATAGTTAGGGGGCGGGGCAAGGGTGGGGGCGCAGGGAGCAGTTGCCTCCCCCCATTTATTTTACTGGTTATTGATATTGACGTTTTAAGTATGTGACCTCCCTAAATTGGCTGCAAAATGGTATTTCAGAGCCTCTAGATTTCAAAACGTCATGGGGGGTGTGGGGTGGGGGCATGTCCCAGAACCCCCGAGTGTTTTCCATCTTCCATGCTCGTTTGTTCCAAGAATTCATCTGCCCTCCCCTCCCCACCCCACCCCCACACAATATTAACTACGACCCTTTACGAATTAAACACGATAAATAGGGATTTATGGATATTTCAACAAAAGGCAAATATGATAATCATTAAAAGGATATCTAATTATATTGTAGCGTGGGAAGAAAACATCATGTATTTCTTTTAAAAACACACACGGGAAAAACCAATACGCATGCAAACTTACTAATTAGACATACACAGTAGCGTGTTGAAATGTAGCCGATGCTGACATAATTATCATAAATGCACTTTGTGATATATTATACATGATAAGAAGGAAAAGCAAACAGAGATTTACTGAATTTGGAATACATCTACCGAGAGAAACATCCAGACAAACATCCATGTGAACTGGCCAACAACATACAAGAAGCTACTTCTTGAGATGTCTATAAACTATCAGAATACACATTAATACACGTTATAATGTATTATAAAGTGATAAAAGAAAACAGTGGTATGTTGAAGTAAAAAACAACAACAACAACAAACCATCCACTGCTAATATTAAAATGCATACAATTAGGCACGATAAACGACATCATGTTGTGAGGTAAAATGATCTAATAGAAAATCATTAAAGTTTGTTTTGTTTAACGATTTACTAATCGTCGGCTATTGGATGTCAACATTTGGTAATTCTGATACAGTCTTCAGAGATTTACTAATCGTCGGCTATTGGATGTCAACATTTGGTAATTCTGACACAGTCTTCAGAGATTTACTAATCGTCGGCTATTGGATGTCAACATTTGGTAATTCTGACACAGTCTTCAGAGATTTACTAATCGTCGGCTATTGGATGTCAACATTTGGTAATTCTGACACAGTCTTCAGAGATTTACTAATCGTCGGCTATTGGATGTCAACATTTGGTAATTCTGACACAGTCTTCAGAGATTTACTCATTAATCGTAATGGTTCTTTTGTGTGGTTTATGAAAAAACGTTCGTTACTACAAATATACTAAACACAAATGTATTGCCTATCTTAACATTGGTGGAACACATACACATATAAAGTAACCCCTCAATAAACACACACCAATTCACACACCAAACACCAATATACTAACTGCAATTTAACAAAAACGAAACTATTTCCCCACCAAAAAACCCCAACAAAAACAATAACCCCCCCCCCCCCCAAAAAAAAAAACCCCACACCAAAATAAAGACGAAGGTGAAAGTTGACCTACTTGTAAGCCAATTGGTGTTAACGAAATGTCGTCCCCGGTGTAAAGGGAATATGTTCCTCGTATATTAGCGTGACTACAGACGTTCCCAGAAAGATGATTTATATATTAGTCGTGGGGCGCTGGATGGGGCCTGAAAACCCCGTAAGTGAATGGGGTCCACCGAGGGGGTTCGAACGTTCGACCCACTCACCTCAGATGAGCGCTCTATCGACAGAGCTAGATACCTCTCTAGCTAATGTATCCTACAGTTAATATACAAAACAGCGTTTTTGTTTTTAAAAATCGTATATCAAAAGCACCCCAAGGCAGCAAATTAATATACATGTGAATGCAAACCTACAGATTCGTCAAGACGTTTAATACATGTTGGTAATTGAACAAAATCAATATAATAATGATTAATATGCGATGCAATTTATAATGGGTTTAACAGTAAACTGTCGTTTATTGAATTAAAACCACATCAAACAAAAACATATATAACATATATACTACTGATACACCAAACGCGGACAGTGTATCCTGTTCTGTTTGTTGCAAAGTGCTTATAACAAAATTTTAATACCTGTATCCCTTTCTGCATTTGGAGAATTGTAGTGAGTTTCCTCTCAAGACAATGTCAGAATTACTGTGTTTTTAGGTATCGTTAACCAAGACAAACTTTACTTCTTCTGCTAGTGTTTATAGACAAAACAAACACACCCTAAAAAAACAACCCAACAAAACAATAACAACCCCCCTCCCCCCCCCCCCCAAAAAAAAATAAATAAAATAAAACAACCCCAAACAAAAACCCCCAATACACCCGACCTAAATTTAAATGGGATCATGTCTATGTTTCCTATCCCTGAGGGAACAAATAGCTGAGCAACCCTAACCCTGAGGGAACATAGAGCTGAGGAACCCTAACCCTAACACTGAGGGAACATAGAGCTGAGGAACCCTAACACTAACCCTGAGGGAACATAGAGCTGAGGAACCCTAACCCTAACCCTGGGGGAACATAGAGCTGAGGAACCCTACCCCTAACCCTGAGGGAACATAGAGCTGAGGAACCCTAACACTAACCCTGAGGGAACATAGAGCTGAGGAACCCTAACCCTAACCCTGGGGGAACATAGAGCTGAGGAACCCTAACCCTAACCCTGGGGGAACATAGAGCTGAGGAACCCTAACCCTAACCCTGAGGGAACACAGAGATGAGGAACCCTAACCCTGAGGGAACATAGAGCTGAGGAACCCTAACCCTAACACTGAGGGAACATAGAGCTGAGGAACCCTAACCCTAACCCTGAGGGAACATAGAGCTGAGGAACCCTAACCCTAACCCTGAGGGAACATAGAGCTGAGGAACCCTAACCCTAACCCTGAGGGAACATAGAGCTGAGGAACCCTAACCCTAACACTGAGGGAACATAGAGCTGAGGAACCCTAACCCTAACCCTGAGGGAACATAGAGCTAAGGAACCCTAACCCTAACCCTGGGGGAACATAGAGCTGAGGAACCCAAACCCTAACCCTGGGGGAACATAGAGCTGAGCAACCCAAACCCTAACCCTGGGGGAACATAGAGCTGAGGAACCCTAACCCTAACCCTGAGGGAACATAGAGCTGAGGAACCCTAACCCTAACACTGAGGGAACATAGAGCTGAGGAACCCTAACCCTAACCCTGAGGGAACATAGAGCTGAGGAACACTAACCCTAACCCTGAGGGAACATAGAGCTGAGGAACCCTAACCCTAACCCTGAGGGAACATACAGCTGATGAACCCTAACCCTGGGGGAACATAGAGCTGAGCAACCCAAACCCTAACCCTGGGGGAACATAGAGCTGAGGAACCCTAACCCTAACCCTGGGGGAACATAGAGCTGAGGAACCCTAACCCTAACCCTGGGGGAACATAGAGCTGAGGAACCCTAACCCTAACCCTGGGGGAACATAGAGCTGAGCAACCCTAACCCTAACCCTGGGGGAACATAGAGCTGAGCAACCCTAACCCTGGGGGAACATAGAGCTGAGCAACCCTAACCCTAACCCTGGGGGAACATAGAGCTGAGCAACCTTAACCCTAACGCTGGGGGAACATAGAGCTGAGCAACCCTAACCCTAACCCTGGGGGAACATAGAGCTGAGCAACCCTAACCCTAACCCTGGGGGAACATAGAGCTGAGGAACCCTAACCCTAACCCTGAGGGAACATAGAGCTGAGGAACCCTAACCCTAACACTGAGGGAACATAGAGCTGAGGAACCCTAACCCTAACCCTGAGGGAACATAGAGCTGAGGAACACTAACCCTAACCCTGAGGGAACATAGAGCTGAGGAACCCTAACCCTAACCCTGAGGGAACATACAGCTGATGAACCCTAACCCTGGGGGAACATAGAGCTGAGCAACCCAAACCCTAACCCTGGGGGAACATAGAGCTGAGGAACCCTAACCCTAACCCTGGGGGAACATAGAGCTGAGGAACCCTAACCCTAACCCTGGGGGAACATAGAGCTGAGGAACCCTAACCCTAACCCTGGGGGAACATAGAGCTGAGCAACCCTAACCCTAACCCTGGGGGAACATAGAGCTGAGCAACCCTAACCCTGGGGGAACATAGAGCTGAGCAACCCTAACCCTAACCCTGGGGGAACATAGAGCTGAGCAACCTTAACCCTAACGCTGGGGGAACATAGAGCTGAGCAACCCTAACCCTAACCCTGGGGGAACATAGAGCTGAGCAACCCTAACCCTAACCCTGGGGGAACATAGAGCTGAGGAACCCTAACCCTAACCCTGAGGGAACATAGAGCTGAGGAACCCTAACCCTAACCCTGAGGGAACATACAGCTGATGAACCCTAACCCTGAGGGAACATAGAGCTGAGCAACCCTAACCCTGAGGGAACATAAAGCTGAGCAACCCTAACCCTGAGGGAACATAGAGCTGAGGAACCCTATCCCTGAGGGAACATAGAGCTGAGCAACCCTAACCCTAACCCTGAGGGAACATAGAGCTGAGGAACTCTAACCCTAACCCTGAGGGAACATAGAGCTGAAGAACCCTAACCCTAACCCTGAGGGAACATAGAGCTGAGGAACCCTAACCCTAACCCTGGGGGAACATAGAGCTGAGCAACCCTAACCCTAACCCTGGGGGAACATAGAGCTGAGGAACCCTAACCCTAACCCTGGGGGAACATAGAGCTGAGGAACCCTAACCCTAACCCTGAGGGAACATAGAGCTGAGGAACCCTAACCCTGGGGGAACATAGAGCTGAGGAACCCTAACCCTAACCCTGAGGGAACATAGAGCTGAGCAACCCTAACCCTAACCCTGGGGGGAACATAGAGCTGAGGAACCCTAACCCTAACCCTGGGGGAACATAGAGCTGAGCAACCCTAACCCTAACCCTGGCGGAACACAGAGCCGAGGAACCCTAACCCTAACCCTGAGGGAACATAGAGCTGAGGAACCCTAACACTAACCCTGGGGGGAACATAGAGCTGAGGAACCCTAACCCTAACCCTGGGGGAACATAGAGCTGAGCAACCCTAACCCTAACCCTGGCGGAACACAGAGCCGAGGAACCCTAACCCTAACCCTGAGGGAACATAGAGCTGAGCAACCCTAACCCTAACCCTGGGGGAACATAGAGCTGAGGAACCCTAACCCTAATGCTGGGGGAACATAGAGCTGAGCAATCCTAACCCTAACCTGGGGGAACATAGAGCTGAGGAACCCTAACCCTAACCCTGAGGGAACATAGAGCTGATGAACCCTAACCCTGAGGGAACATAGAGCTGAGGAACCCTAACCCTAACCCTGAGGGAACATAGAGCTGAGGAACCCTAACCCTAACCCTGAGGGAACATAGAGCTGAGGAACCCTAACCCTAACCCTGAGGGAACATAGAGCTGAGGAACCCTAACCCTAACCCTGAGGGAACATAGAGATGAGGAACCCTAACCCTGAGGGAACATAGAGCTGAGGAACCCTAACCCTAACCCTGAGGGAACATAGAGCTGAGGAACCCTAACCCTAACCCTGAGGGAACATAGAGCTGAGGAACCCTAACCCTAACTCTAACCCTGAGGGAACATAGAGCTGAGGAACCCTAACCCTGAGGGAACATAGAGCTGAGGAACCCTAACCCTGAGAGAACATAGAGTTGAGGAACCCTAACCCTAACCCTGAGGGTACATAGAGATGAGGAACCCTAACCCTAACCCTGAGGGAACATAGAGCTGAGGAACCCTAACCCTAACCCTAACCCTGAGGGAACATAGAGCTGAGGAACCCTAACCCTTAGGGAACATAGAGCTGACCGGATTTAAATAACAACATTCTTCAGTATGTTCATCTTTTCCAACTTTATCAGATATTGCTTTGTAGAAAACCGAAATAGTGTCTTTAAGATGTGGCGATCGTATCACATCAATAACTCAAAGTAGGTCAGATGCACTCCGTATGATGTAACGCCCGTTACTGTGTCTAAGACATTCGACCGACAGGAGGCATAAAACACAAAGTGCCTTTCAGATCCATGAATATCTTATCTAATCGTCCATAAACAGACCGCGTTTCATTGATTCTACAACATAAACACTTTTACAGAAAAAGGAACAAGGTGAAAAGCAATTTAATACCCAATATCAACTGAATATAATTAACAGTCCATCACCAGTAAGAAAGCAAGTACGTAACTGAGGAAGGAAGTAAGGAAGTACGTAAATAAGTTTTCATATAAGTTAAGTAAGTACTTAACTAAGCACGCAAGCAAGCAAGCAAGCAGGAAGGTAGGTAAGTAAGTATTAGTATGTACGTAGATAAATAGGTGAAGGAATAAATCAGGAATAATGAATGAACGAACAAAATAAACGAATAAATAAATAATTAAATGAATGAATGGGAGAATAAATAGAATAATAATAATAAACAAAATATTTGTTTTGTAAACATTCCAGATAAAATAGGCTCTAAATATCTGAAATTTAAATTTGGGCAATACAGATACTCCCATTTATGATACTCTAATTTATATATTCTAGTATTAAGTAAAGCCAACTGTTTTATCATACTAACTCTGGCGGCTGCTTAATACAGGCCTGATGTATTTGCATACACGTACAGGAGAAAACCAACCAATCACCTGCAAGGAGATTCCCACAAAATACAGCACAAAGAATTATTAAATAATAATAATAATAATAATAATAATAATAATAATAATAATAGTAATAACAACACAAAAAGACAACCGCTTGAACACATTGATTAATTAATCATTGGTCATTGGATGTCAAACATTTTATTCTAATAAATAAATACATTAATAAATAAATATATACATAAATACATAAGGAATTCGTTTCAAAACTACTATATACATTTATGTCATTTAGATAATAATAATAATAATAATAATAATAATAATAATAATAATAATGAACCCCTTACAAAACCTCCACAATCCCCGCAAACAACACAATAACTATAAAGAAAACCACCACGACACACGCAACACACACACGCGCAACACACACGCACACACGCAACATACACACACGCGATACACACACAACCCATACTTGTTTTTCGCAAAAGGACGTAGTGTATATCACACGAAACACACTTTTTAATGAGCATAGATAGCGTTTTGACAGAAACGTTATTGTTGTTGAATTTTTCTAACATCTGTATCTGTTATCTCCAAAATCGGGAACTTTGCCAATATCTTCTTTTGGAAATGCACTCTTAAAATAGTAAAAAACCTTCTGAAACAATAATAATAATAAAACAGGAACAAAGCAAAACAAAACACAAATCCCCATGAAAAAACCCCTAATTTTATCAAACCAGTCACCAGTGTTAAAGTGTCACGTTCGCGCCTGCCTACACTTTATCAAACCAGTCGCCAGTGTTAAAGTGTCACGTTCGCGCCTGCCTACACTTTATCAAACCAGTCACCAGTGTTAAAGTGTCACGTTCGCGCCTGCCTACACTTTATCAAACCAGTCACCAGTGCTAAAGTGTCACGTTCGCGCCTGCCTACACTTTATCAAACCAGTCACCAGTGCTAAAGTGTCACGTTCGCGCCTGCCTACACTTTATCAAACCAGTCACCAGTGCTAAAGTGTCACGTTCGCGCCTGCCTACACTTTATCAAACCAGTCACCAGTGCTAAAGTGTCACGTTCGCGCCTGCCTACACTTTATCAAACCAGTCACCAGTGCTAAAGTGTCACGTTCGCGCCTGCCTACACTTTATCAAACCAGTCACCAGTGCTAAAGTGTCACGTTCGCGCCTGCCTACACTTTATCAAACCAGTCACCAGTGCTAAAGTGTCACGTTCGCGCCTGCCTACACTTTATCAAACCAGTCACCAGTGCTAAAGTGTCACGTTCGCGCCTGCCTACACTTTTATCAAACCAGTCACCAGTGCTAAAGTGTCACGTTCGCGCCTGCCTACACTTTTATCAAACCAGTCACCAGTGCTAAAGTGTCACGTTCGCGCCTGCCTACACTTTATCAAACCAGTCACCAGTGCTAAAGTGTCACGTTCGCGCCTGCCTACACTACACTTTATCAAACCAGTCACCAGTGCTAAAGTGTCACGTTCGCGCCTGCCTACACTTTATCAAACCAGTCACCAGTGCTAAAGTGTCACTTGCCTACACTTTTATCAAACCAGTCACCAGTGCTAAAGTGTCACGTTCGCGCCTGCCTACACTTTTATCAAACCAGTCACCAGTGCTAAAGTGTCACGTTCGCGCCTGCCTACACTTTTATCAAACCAGTCACCAGTGCTAAAGTGTCACGTTCGCGCCTGCCTACACTTTATCAAACCAGTCACCAGTGCTAAAGTGTCACGTTCGCGCCTGCCTACACTTTTATCAAACCAGTCACCAGTGCTAAAGTGTCACGTTCGCGCCTGCCTACACTTTATCAAACCAGTCGCCAGTGTTAAAGTGTCACGTTCGCGCCTGCCTACACTTTTATCAAACCAGTCACCAGTGCTAAAGTGTCACGTTCGCGCCTGCCTACACTTTTATCAAACCAGTCACCAGTGCTAAAGTGTCACGTTCGCGCCTGCCTACACTTTTATCAAACCAGTCACCAGTGCTAAAGTGTCACGTTCGCGCCTGCCTACACTTTATCAAACCAGTCACCAGTGCTAAAGTGTCACGTTCGCGCCTGCCTACACTTTATCAAACCAGTCACCAGTGCTAAAGTGTCACGTTCGCGCCTGCCTACACTTTATCAAACCAGTCACCAGTGCTAAAGTGTCACGTTCGCGCCTGCCTACACTTTATCAAACCAGTCACCAGTGCTAAAGTGTCACGTTCGCGCCTGCCTACACTTTATCAAACCAGTCACCAGTGCTAAAGTGTCACGTTCGCGCCTGCCTACACTTCATCAAACCAGTCACCAGTGCTAAAGTGTCACGTTCGCGCCTGCCTACACTTCATCAAACCAGTCACCAGTGCTAAAGTGTCACGTTCGCGCCTGCCTACACATTAAAGGGACATTCCTGAGTTTGCTGCAATTTTTAAGATGTTATCGACTAACAGAAACTTTTTAACGATTGTAATTACATTTCAAATATATTTTTCTGCATAAAATATTAGTGGCTGTATATTAAATGTGTTTCTGGTCGTTCTAATATTTGTACTAGGTTAAAATTCATTTTATTTTCTAAAAATGATTTTTTCGTACGTACGAAATTATTTGAAGACAAATTCCAGTTTGGGTTTCTTACAAATATTAAAACAACCAGAAACACATTGAATATATAGACACTGATATTCTAAACAATAAAATATATTTAACATGTAAGTTTAATCGCAGAAACATTTTATTAGTAAAAAATATCTTACAATACAGGAAACTCGGGAATGTCTCTTTGAAGGAAACTTAACTGAACGCCAACGATTACATTATCGAAGAAACAAACGATCTTTGAAATATCACAGTATTGCAACCCATTTCATTACTAGACGCTGACAGTGCAAACTGTTGACATTGTAACGTTCAGTATTTTTTTCCCCGGGAGGATAACAATAAAAAAATGTGAGGTTTGGTGTTTGGCTTACTATCAGTGTTCACCATTGATCTCTGAGTTCATTGTGTGAATACGTTCTATTCGGAAGATGTGTTAAACACCAATACCAATCGTATCAAGGTAAGTTTAAACAGGAATTCGTGTTGTGATGGCCGATGTCAAAGTGTGACGGTATCATTCGGAATTATCAGTGTTCTAGGAACGTTATACTGGAAGAGTTGCTGAACACTGTTACCAGTTATATCAGAATCAGTTTTATTAGTGACTGGTGTTGTCTCAGCTGTGGTTGGTTAATTTGCGATTACCGGTATTCTAGGAACGTTATACTGGAAGAGTTGCTGAACACTGTTACCAGTTATATCAGAATCAGTTTCAATAGGGACTGGTGTTGTCTCAGCTGTGCATTGTTAATTTGCGTTTTTCAGTATTCGAAAAGAAGACAATGTGTGTTTCCATGACGCTGAACGTTTTCGATATTTCCAAAAGGAAATAGAAATTATAGCATAAGTGCAGCTTTGCAAACAGTGTAATACTTAATTCAAATTTATTATTTTACCGAAAAGTGCTGAAGATTGAAATAATTTCACCCGAGTACGTTGCAAGATGGGTAATATTTTTTAAATGGTGATGTTTAATATAGTAGTACGCTATCCTAAACACTATAGAAAGAAAAATCCAGGATTGCAATAATAAGTTAGTAGTGATTGTATATTTGCTATTTTAATTAATCACCTAATATTGCTGCAAAACGTTAGACACAGAGAGAGAGAGAGAGAGAGAGAGAGAGAGAGAGAGAGAGAGAGAGAGAGAGAGAGAGAGAGAGAGAGAGAGAGAGAGAGAGAGATCCCTAAAAGCGTTTTGCAATAGATTCAAGACTTAATTTGTAATATCTGTATCTAAAATCAAAATTCGTGTAAATGTTGATGACTGAAAATATTTAATTAATTCGCTACATAAATATCTTTATTGATTGTTGAAAAAGAAGATTACAGTTCCATCATTTACATGTTGGATTTGAAATGTAATAATTAAAGTGTATTTTAATTTACTAAATTTGAAAATCATCTACATACACAGGCACTAGAATCTAGGACGTGATTCCATAGTATGTTTAACGTTTAAAGGGACATTCTTGAGTTTGCTGCAATTTTTAAGATGTTATCGACTAACAGACACTTTTCAACGATTGTAATTACATATCAAATACATGTATATTTTTCTGCATAAAATATTAGTGTTTGTATGTTGAACGTGTTTCTGATCGTTCTAATATTTGTACTAGGTTGACTTTCATTTTGTTTACTAAAATTATTTGAAGACAATATCATGTTTAGGCTTCTTACAATAATTAAGACGACCAGAAACATACTGAATATACAGACACTGATATTCTAAACAAGAAAATATATTTAATACGTAAGTTTAACCGTTGAAATATTGTATTAGTTAGAAACATCTTACAATGCAACACACTCAGGAATGTGCCTTTAATAACATTTATCTATTTATCACATAAAGGCTATCCTGGTATTTGTGGAATTGCAATGCATTCGTTGACGTAACTTCCCAAGATGATATAATGAAGCATGACGTAATGCCACTTGACATTTAGGTTTTTAAAATCATTATATCTGGTACTTTCTTATATAAAAAGGGATCACCCTGCCCATTGATACATCAGCGAATTGCTAATTTTTATACAACGTGGCTGCAGCATTTAGTATTGAGCAATTTTCGTTTTGTTTCATCAACCTTTAATACATATATTTTGATGTGAACTTCAGCGTCTTTAAAACACAACATTACCAAAATAGATTTAAAAGTTTGAATCAAATCGTCCGCAGCAAACGGATTGTTTATTTTTTTTAACCCTGACATGAACGTGGATCGTGAACCCTAGGTACCTTTGGTGCCCCACCTCTGTACGCCTCACAAAGAGGATGATCTACGAGCCACAAGCCGCTGACCTCTATTAAGTTCTCCGACTTCTAGATTTCCCTTAGATGGAAACTCCCATACGGTACCGTACATCTGGGACGTTCTAATATATCCAGGACTCACCCTGCCCATTGATATATCAGCCAAGGTTTTTTCACATTATGTCTACATTTAGTATTTGGTAAATAGAATTTTGTTTCAGCAACATTTTAATTATTCTCAAACAGATACTCTATATATCTGAAAACTACCTTCCTAAAATTGTTTTACCAGTGTGACCACTGTATATTGTTGACATATAACTTGAAATCATTCACATCTAAAGGATAAATGACCACACAGGGTTTTACCAGTGTGACCACTGTATATTGTTGACATATAACTTGAAATCATTCACATCTCAAGGAGAAATAACCACACAGGGTTTTACCACGGTTTGCTACTAGTCGTGTTCTTGGCATATGTCAAGTTAAAACACTGTCTCAAGAAAATCATTCCTTGGAGCGAGCGATTCTGACGAGTGTCAGAAAAAAACATCTTCACAAGGACGAAACGTTTGCTTTGTTTAACGGCACCATTAATTAATTAATCATCGGCTATTGGATGTCAAACATTTGGTAATTATGACTCGTAGTCATCAGAGGAAATCCGCTACATTTTTCCAAATGTAGCAAGGATCTTTTATATGCATTTCCCCACTGACAGGAAAACACATATCACGGCCTTTGTCCAGTTGTGTTGTGTCAGAAATATTTTCTAGTTCAATGAGTCTTATAATTCTACGTTATTATCCACGTGGTTCAACATAACCGAGTTAATAATAAGCATATGAAGCACATGTGTAATAACAAGTGTAATGACGTAATGCTGGGAAGCGACGTCATAACATGACGTTGCTTCCTCAGTCCTAGTTCAGACTGTGCATTTGAAATATGACGTCATTTCGTCGTTGTCTTCTAGTTGTAGCTGAAACATTTTGAAGCGGGTCTTGTTATTCATAAAGAAAACAACAATAATAATATGAATAATAAAGAAATTATTACACTCGGTGTGAGTCGTACTGATTTTACGAAACTCGTGTCAGGATTCATGTATTACTCTCGCTCTCACTCGGGCAATACAAAATTCCTGATACCCGTTTCGTAAAATCAGTACGACACACAAACTCCTTTAATAATCTCTATATGAGCCGTCACACGCGAACACCTACAACTTAGCATGACGTCAGAAACCGAGTAAACGCGGCTCAAAATTTGACGTCACATGTAAACGCGGAAGTAAAAGTTGACATGTTGTTAGCGTTGTTTGTTTTGAAGAATTTAGAAGATAACATCTTCTTTACATGAAGATCATTTTGAAGTAAACATATATCTGTATAATTAAATTTTCTTTGCGTCTATACACTTTACGGCAATCTGATTGGTCCAGAGGTGCTTACTATTTTTCGTTCATTTAAGAAATGACCGCAATTATGTTTTGGTTCATGCAAGTATGAACAGAAAAAACGATGTGCACACTGTATGACTCCATAAAAATGCATAGCAGCTAGAGGAAATGGCGCTGCTTATCAAACTTACGTCCTTTACCAAATGACGTCATTTACAAAAATCACCTGATTCAAATAATAGTAAATGAACGTTTGCATTCTTACGCGACATACGTATCAATGAAGTTTACACAAACAATACTACAGGCGTATTTAAAGCTAAACAAAATAAATTCAGTTATGTATTGTTAAAGTATGCATATAAATTTAATTATAAGATTTGACAGCAATTATGTTTTGGTTCATGCAAGTATGAACCGAAAAAAACGATGTGCATACTTTTGTATGACCCATATGCGGAGTCATACAGTGTGCACATTTTTTTTTTCGGTTCATACTTGCATGAACCAAAAAATTAATTGCTGTCAATTCTTAAATGTACAGTAGTGTTTGGTTACTATTTTGTATTTTGTATCCGAGAACATCGGTCGAGATCGTTAGCGATACCATCAGTACTTTGATACACATTTACAAGCATAGGGAGAAGTCCTATATATCGATATGGTATGCAAGTATCACACGTTTTTATAACGTACTTGATTATACATAACATAAAGTTCAACACCTTTTCCAGAAGTTAAATACAATATTCATAAGTTAGACCAAACATCAAATTAGGATCGTATCGGGTTGCATGGGTCTACCACTCGGTTTGGCCTACCCGTTCTGTGGACTACATCCAACACCACTATTTCTACTCCTATTTCTATTTATAATCTAAATACTGAAAACTAAATAATTTCCTACCAAAACAAAAAAATATATATCTGTAACAATACTACATTTTTAGTTATTTATTTTACCTTCGTTTGCAAACGAATTTACTGTCGTCTGCACACACATTGCGGTAGGGTAACAGAAACGTTTCATTTATATACCTTTATTATGTCATGATGTCATGCATTGCTAATCAAGGTCGCAAAGCTTTATTTGGTTTGCTGAGAAAATTTAATGATTGTAACCTTAATGTAGAAACTAAGTTATATTTGTTTGATACTTATGTTAGCAGCATATTAAGCTATTGCTGCGAGATTTGGGGATACCATAGCGCTACAGATATTGAAAAGGTACACATCGATTTCTGCAAAATAATACTTGGTGTAAGTAAAAAATGTACTAATATGATGGTATTCGCAGAACTTGGTCGCTTTCCTTTAACCACT
This sequence comes from Gigantopelta aegis, assembly GCF_016097555.1. NCBI lineage: Eukaryota > Metazoa > Mollusca > Gastropoda > Neomphalida > Peltospiridae > Gigantopelta > Gigantopelta aegis. The sequence continues at coordinate 6,114,032 of NC_054705.1, forward strand.
TCTCGAAAATTCAGAATTATTAAATATTGGCTGAAAATATTAAATACTAACAACTGTATTTTAAAGAGCTGCTACGAATTATTATTAGATGATATCAATCTCCCTAGATTTAATTGGGCAAATTCTGTGAAAAATATTCTACTAGAAGTAGGCCTTCCTCACATATGGGATAGCCAACAGGTCGAAAATAAAACTTCTTTCTTATTCACAGTTAAACAACGTTTAAAGGATCACTTCATCCAGGATTGTAACAGAATAATTGATTCGTCATCTAAAGGATTCTTATATCAACATCTAAATCCTACTCATAATGTCAAGAACTATCTAAAAAAACGCCTTGAATTTGTATACAGCAAACTGATTACCAAAATACGATTATCTGACCATTGCCTTTGTATTGAAGTCGGGAGACGCCAAAATACCCCAAGAGAAAACAGATTATGTACACTATGTGATAATGAAACAATCGAAGACGAATTCCATTTTATTCTGAGTTGTCCTTTTTACCATGATCTAAGAATAAATTACATAAAGAAATACTTCTACGTCAGACCTTCCGTGTTTAAGTTAATCAAACTACTGAACTCGGAAAATATAAAAACTTTAAACAATCTTGGAAAATATTTATACAAGGCTTTTCTAAGAAGGGAAATGTTCATTAAAAATTAATATATTATGTTTACCCTCCTATTGACATTTTATATACTCTATTCATGTAATTTTGATTGTTAAATATCACACTATGTATATATGCACAACTGTTACTATGATAATAATATTGATGTTTATGTCGCGCCTATAGCCAGGATGGCTTTGGATAATAAAGAACGAACGATTGCATAAGCTGGCCTAGAGATTAACATGCGGAGGTATAGTAGATCAATTCTCGAAAGGTTGTTTCTCCCTCAACCAATTTTATTATTATTATTATTATTATTATTATTATTGCTGTGTGTGTGTGTCTGTGTATGTGTGTGTGTGTGTGTGTGTGTGTGTGTGTGTGTGTGTGTGTGTGCGTGTGTGTGATAATTATTAAATTATTATAATATCTGTTCACTTTATTCACTTCACATCATTTGTATAGAAGGAGTTGGTTTTCTTTCCTTACAAATTGTATATTTTAATTTTACAAGAGCCTGAAGTACGCCTACTCTTTGAACACAAAAACTGATTGACCGAGGCTGTTAGAATAGTGTTAAATTACGTTGCGGTAACTATCATAAGCTGCTGAAGTTTTTTCACACCGCGGCTTGTTTTCTTTGATGTCGAATGTGCCGACTGATCGATTTTGTTTTCAGTGTGAAAAAAGTGTCCAATATGAAATAGCGGAGCTGGGTTCTGTAAAATATAGTAGGATGCGGGAAAATAAAGAGGTATGGAGAAAAATGGGTGGCAAAACACGAAAGCGGGGAAGCAAAATGCAATAGCGGGCCGGCCGCCCCGCTTAAATAGAGCAGCGAGAACACTTGTCACAACAGAAACAAAACTAAATATAAAACCATTCGACCCTTTGTCCGCCCCAAGCACCAGGTTACAACATGCCCACTACCAACCGAAGAATGAAACGATATCGTTCGACAGTACGACACCAGCGAAATATAAAATTACTCCATAGTGGATACAGGAATCTGAATAAAGTGGGGTGGGGTGCAAATATGTAACAGAAAATAGTTAGCTAAATTTCATATCTCTCACATATAGAATACTATACTCGTTTTCGCTAGATATAATTTTTACGAAACGAGTGAACTTCCCAAACGTATCTGACCGAACGAAAGTGAGTTCAGATACGTTTGGGAAGTTCACGAGTTCACGCAAATTCACGCAAATTATGAAAAATAAATAAATAAATCAATCAATTTTGCATTTCAAGACCGGATGTTGATTTGCATAACTAGCGGGTGCACCACTACGTGCCGCCGCATTGAGAAATAGTTCGTTATACTTCCGCTACTTCTCAGTGACGTTGTTAGGGGAGTGGTGTAGACGTACTTCCCCTTAAATTTGCATCAGGTTTCTTTTTTTAAATTTAAACAAAGTTGTAAGGTACATGCATATATATATATTTATTTTCATATTGGGTGATAAAAGGGTAAAACTAATGCATAATTCCATATTTTAACAAAACGCCCCCAAGAAACAAATGTTCCCGTTACGCCACTGGTTATGCTAATAATGATGAATTCACAAATCACAGCTGACAATAACAATTTGTTTACCAAAAATCTAACCAATAAGAGAATAACAAGTGTTTTTGCAGTAGTATGCAAAAGCAGCTGAGTTCACGGGAAAACTAAAGTTACAGTATTAGTCAATTTCAAATTCAACTTTTTGACGTTTAGCAGTCGGGGAATTTTGATTGATTATGTTTATGTTTATGGTGGATCCATAAATCGGTGCAGCGAAAATGGAACCGACAAAATCACAGCGGTTTTCTTTGGACTCTGTTGTTAAATTAACAACTTGTTTTGACTGAGTGAAAGGGACGGCCATGTGAGGGACACTGTAACTGGGGCCAGTGGAGGAGGAAATTACGTTACTCAGTTATCGATGTTGTACTGTGGATATATTGCTGTAGTTATTTATACTTTGCACGTTTCGATAGCCAGACATTTGCATTATTGCAGTTGGTGGGACATTATTTTCTCTAAGAGTTTGGATCATCGTTTTTCTAGCCGAGTGGTTTGTTAGCCGTTTGCCTGTAAAGCCAACTGAATTCGCCATTCGTCTCATTATGGAGCCAAGTTTATTTTTTCCGACCGGACCTCGTTTGAACCGGGGATGGTTGTTTGGAGGTGCAGTTTTTGCATTGCTGGCCAAATAAAACGGGGTATCAGAAGAACAAAAATCAGCTGGACGTAAACGAGCATAGAGTTTGTAGAGAGAAACCGGACATCGTGGATCACCGGGGATAGCCCATGCACGAGGTGCCACGTCGCGGACATACCGTGTGTCTACTCCAGTGCGTGTTTTTGTTTGGCGTTCGTTATATTCCATAAACTCTTTGCCATCTTAATCCACTTTAAGGGTGACATCGCCCCATTTCATTTTATGATGCGGTGTGACACTCCGAAGTCCAAAATGCCTGGTGTTATTCCACCACAAAGTGTTCAATATTGATTCGGGGTTATTCCAACCCAGGACACCGGAATCCCACAATCTTTGAATTTCGTCGCCTGACAGACTTTCGGAACGGTAAGGTAGGTTGCCTAAACCTTCCATTTTCAGTACTTTTTGTTTCGTCGACAGCACTTCTCTAAGCTTGCAAAATTCTCTATCTCGAAGTAATGATTTTTCGTAATGAAGGGAAGTGAGGTACCTATCAAAGCTAGACAGTTTCGAAGTCAGGGAAGACGGTTCATAATCTTCACCATTTGATTTTTTAATGGAAATAAAGAATCGACACAGAATATTACAAAGCTCACTTGGGGGTATCGATTCGATAGGCCTACTTTCACCACTCTCGATCACAAATTTCTGCAAAATTTTAACATCATACTGGGTTTTACGCCAGGTGTTTTGGTTTCGATTTGTTTTGATGTAACTGTCGATATCTGATGTATCATCGAACTGATCAGCCGAATTATCAGCTGGTTCGTCGAAAACATCATCCTTAAACAATTCTTCATAGACAATGTCAGAGATATCATGTCCTGTCTCAAATGGATGGAGAGACGAAACAGTCTCCGGGACAAGGCTCAACCGGTATTGAGATACTTGCCTCACGTCACCAAAGTCAGTTTTTATGTTAAACATGCGATAGGTTCCAAGTGGTTTCACAATTGAAATTACTCTGCACTTAATGTTTCCATCAATTTTTACTAAACTATTGACATTAATCGATGTGGCCATATAGTTGATTGCGAACCTGTAGCAGACGATATTATGTTGTCACCGTAATAAAAATGCATTTGCTATGTATTTTCTTTTAAAGCATATATTAATCTTTCGTTTTGTGAAAATAAATATGTTTAATTACTGTTCTGTTCATTATTTTATTTTTATTTTTTATTTTTTATTATTTCTCAATCGGTCCGGTGAACATCAACTTATAATGAATGACATTGCTGAATCGGTGAATGACATTTGTAGTAAAGTTGTGGGATGTTACTGACCTTGACATTAATTATGAATGAAAAAATAGTCCGGTTATGCTAATAAGGTCGCTGTCCAACCAATCGAAATACAGTTTGTAATACGCACCTGGTGGTGCGTACGAAATTTGTACGACACCGCTATATCGTCACCAGGAGGGTAATAATAATTAGTATTGACCTACATTCATGTATGGGATGTGTAGATTAATTTTTAAAAATTAAATCGGAATATATCGCTTTAAAACAAATAATAAATCGGAATATATAACTTAAAATACTGGGTAAAAATAAAATTAACAAAGTACAGATTCCAAATCAATTGATTTCATTGAAATTGGGCGGGCAGTAACCTAGAATAAGGTAATAACGTTGAAATTTCATTTTGACGCCATCTACTTTGATTTTGAAAACGTGACGTCATTAATGCTGCATTTTTACAAGATATAATTAAGATAGCGCCCAAATACCTGAGATTTAGTTTTGTAAGGTTATTACCTGTTATTTACCCAAAAATAAGACAATTTTTTGTTGTTGTTGCTAAATTGTAGGTTTTCCCATGTGACGGCTCATATTATTATAATTATTATAATGCAAGCAGCGTTACATATTACGTGACGTCAGGTACCACTTTTGTCTGGAAAATGACGTAATCCACAGGTAGCAACGAACGTCAACTTCCTAAATGACGAGCCCAGTTGACCAATGACACGCACGCATTACCGTCCAGGTGACGTGTGCCAGACGTCTTTCTGTCACCTTTCTACTGGTTGACTCAACTAGAATATTGTTTTTCCATTACAAGATAAACGCTGGTCGTAATATCCGGCTGCTATTTAACTGAGCATCATTGATGGAATTATATTCAGCGTGTTGGATTTTAAAACTTTTAATCAGTAAACGCATTCAGCTGCAATACAATAATTTGATATTGTTCCGTAATATGAGCTATCAAATACTTTTAATGCAGATCACGTTGCGAATGGATTTATTCCTGTGTGCACAGCGACAATTGCACTTGACTGGTTAACTCTGGTTGCCATACAATCTGCAGACCGACGCAGACAGAAGCTGGTGGTCACTCACTAAAATGTAACAAAATGTGGGAATACTCTCAACACATCGTTGATGGTCTGCGTCGCATCAGGGATGTAGAAACGTGTTCATCTTTACAGATCTGTCGCAGAGAATCGGTCTGCGTCATTGTGGTTTGATCTGCCTCGATCTGTGACAGTCTGTCTCGATCTGTGACAGTCTGCGTCGATCTGTGACAGTCTGCGTCGCATCAGGGATGTAGAAACGTGTTCATCTTTACAGATCTGTCGCAGAGAATCGGTCTGCGTCATTGTGGTTTGATCTGCCTCGATCTGTGACAATCTGTCTCGATCTGTGACAGTCTGCGTCGATCTGTGACAGTCTGTCTCGATCTGTGGATCTGTGACAGTCTGACTCGATCAGTGGATCTGTGACAGTCTACCTCGATCTGTGACAGTCTGCGTCGCATCAGGGATGTAGAAACGTGTTCATCTTTACAGATCTGTCGCAGAGAATCGGTCTGCGTCATTGTGGTTTGATCTGCCTCGATCTGTGACAGTCTGTCTCGATCTGTGACAGTCTGCGTCGATCTGTGACAGTCTGCGTCGCATCAGGGATGTAGAAACGTGTTCATCTTTACAGATCTGTCGCAGAGAATCGGTCTGCGTCATTGTGGTTTGATCTGCCTCGATCTGTGACAGTCTGTCTCGATCTGTGACAGTCTGCGTCGATCTGTGACAGTCTGCGTCGCATCAGGGATGTAGAAACGTGTTCATCTTTACAGATCTGTCGCAGAGAATCGGTCTGCGTCATTGTGGTTTGATCTGCCTCGATCTGTGACAGTCTGTCTCGATCTGTGACAGTCTGCGTCGATCTGTGACAGTGTCTCGATCTGTGGATCTGTGACAGTCTGACTCGATCAGTGGATCTGTGACAGTCTACCTCGATCTGTGACAGTCTGCGTCGCATCAGGGATGTAGAAACGTGTTCATCTTTACAGATCTGTCGCAGAGAATCGGTCTGCGTCATTGTGGTTTGATCTGCCTCGATCTGTGACAGTCTGTCTCGATCTGTGACAGTCTGCGTCGATCTGTGACAGTCTGTCTCGATCTGTGGATCTGTGACAGTCTGACTCGATTAGTGGATCTGTGACAGTCTACCTCGATCTGTGACAGTCTGCGTCGATCTGTGACAGTCTGCGTCGATCCGTGACAGTCTGCCTCGATATGTGACAGTCTGCGTCGATCTGTGCCAGTGTGCCTCGATATGTGACAGTCTGCGTCGATCCGTGACAGTCTGCCTCGATATGTGACAGTCTGCGTCGATCTGTGACAGACTGCGTCGATCTGTGACAGTCTGCCTCGATATGTGGATCTGTGACAGTCTGTCTCGATCTGTGAAAGTCTGCGTCGATCTGTGATAGTCTGCGTCGATCTGTGACAGTCTGCCTCGATCTGTGACAGTCTGCCTCGATCTGTGGATCTGTGATAGTCTGCCTCGACCTGTGGATCTGTGACAGTCTACGTCGATCTGTGCCAGTCTGCGTCGACATGTGACAGTCTGCGTCGATCTGTGCCAGTCTGCATCGATATGTGACAGTCTGCCTCGATCTGTGACAGTCTGCGTCGATGTGACAGTAGGCGCCGGTCTGTATCATACTGTGACAGACTGCGTCGATCTGTGACAGTCTGCCTCGATCTGTAACAGTCTGCGTCGATCTGTGCCGGTCTGCGTCGATCTGTGACAGTCTGCGTCGATCTGTGATAGTATGCGTCGATGTGACAGTAGGCGCCGGTCTATATCGTACTGTGACAGACTGCGTCGATCTGTGACAGTCTGCCTCGATCTGTAACAGTCTGCATCGATATGTGACAGTCTGCCTCGATCTGTGACAGTCTGCGTCGATGTGACAGTAGGCGCCGGTCTGTATCATACTGTGACAGACTGCGTCGATCTGTGACAGTCTGCCTCGATCTGTAACAGTCTGCGTCGATCTGTGCCGGTCTGCGTCGATCTGTGACAGTCTGCGTCGATCTGTGATAGTCTGTCTCGATCTGTGCCAGTATGCGTCGATGTGACAGTAGGCGCCTGTCTGTATCGTACTGTGACAGTCTGCGTCGATCTGTGTCAGTCTGCCTCGATCTGTTACAGTCTGCGTCGATCTGTGCCAGTCTCCCTCGATCTTTGACAATCTGCGTCTATATGTGGCAGTAGGCGCCGGTCTGTATCGTACTGTGACAGTCTGCGTCGATCTATGCTACTCTGCGCCAGTCGGTATCGTACTGTGACAATCTGTGTCGACCTATGTCAGCCATCGTCAATCTGTCTGTCTGCGTCAATCTGTGTCAATCTTCGTCGAACTGCGTCACTATGCGACGATCTGCGTCGATATGTGTCACTGCATCGATTTGAGTCAAACTGGTTAGTCTGCATCTCTTAAGTTAGGGTCACACTATGAGAAATGCGTTGGCAATGCGTGCAGTTTGTGAAAATGCTGAATGCGATGTATATGTTGTCGCATCAAGAGGTGTGGTCACAGAAATTACGTGATTGTCTGTTGGAAAGTGCATATAATACAGCGATACTGCTATCGAAAAGAGTAGCTTATGTGGCGGAAGACGGGTTTTGCTTTGTTTTAGATTATTAGACACTGACGCCAAAATAAACTATACATTTGTTTTAACGTTTACGTTAACTCTATACGGCAACATCTATGAGCGTTATTTTTATCTATCGGCGGACAAACACATTATTACAGACACCGAAGTGTGTTTAACCGAGTTGTAACTCTCCATATGGCAGTACTAAACCAAATAACTTCCGGCTAGGTCAAAGTTCGAGGTGCACCCAACTTTTGATAGAGAAGTGAACACCACAAGTCAAGTGATTGGTTATAAATATGAGTGTGTTGGTTGTAAAAAACAATAGTTTCATCTGGGCTAAAAATGTATGCAATTATATTTCATCTAGTACCACTGTGTCAAGTAGCCTTGTGCTTGGAACATGTATCGGGTACCTGTAAAAAAAGTACTCAAATTTTGTGCGGAACTAGGGTAGTCATGGACGTTACCCGTTATCTCAGAAATTAGCAGCTTGACCCCCATTTTTTTCTGATTCACTTTAAGAGTGAGGGGTGGTAGTATTTATATCCGTGGCGTTTATGTTGGTTGATACGTTGCAGGTAGGAGTTTTAGCCACATATGTTACTATTGTCGTCTATGGGATATGATTTGGTAGTATACACCCATATGCAATTTTTCCTCCAGGATTTCGATTTATAAAATGAATTACAATTGTTTTTACACCCCACCATACCCCTAGAATTAGTATTTTTTATTTGTATTTTTAAAATGTAATTAAATTTTGTGAAGTGATTTGTTTGTTAATGAAATCTGCTTTGATATTATTATGGTTATAATTTAGTTCTTTTTTATTACAAAAATTAATGTGAAAAATATGAAGTACATTGTATATACGTGTAGTTACGTTTGTCATTCAGTATATTTCTGTACAGGAGGTTACATTTAATAATAAAATTATAATCTCAATTTAATTTACCTGTAGTTCCTTTGATGTCCATTGTTTGATGAATTGATTCCCATATATATCTGGTGACATCCATATCCTAGTAAATGGGATTGGACTGTCACAGAGTGCTTTATTTAATTCAATCAGATTAATACATTTTTCATAATCGTCATTTTATAACATCGATACCGCCCTCTTGTTTTCTCTTTGGTGACATTGTGATCGTTCGTGGAATTAAAATACTAACAACGCATTTGTAGGTCGATATCGAAATTCTAAGTTATTATACGCAAAAATTGCAGATAGTTAATTAATGTAGCATATGATCATAGGCCTACGGCCTGCCATTATTGTAGACAGTAGGCTAATGTTTTTCCCGAATTAAACGAAAATGCCGGAATCAGAATAATAAAATTTATTCATATTAGCATTACTACAAAACAGCTGCGGGACGTACACCTGTGGTAAAGCGCTCGCCTGATGCGCGGTCGGTCTCGGATCGATCTCCGTCGGTGGGCCCAAATGGGCTATTTCTCGTTCCACCCACTGCACCATGACTGGTATATCAAAGGCCGTGGTATGTACTATCCTGTCTTTGGAGAGGTGCATATAAAAGATCCCATGCTACTACTGTGAAAATTTAGCGGGCTTCCGTTCGGAAGCTAGATGTATACTTCACCGCCGACGCTTGTCTGCGAGTAGTTGACTCGCCCAGTCCTTCTTCTGTTGAAAACTAATCCTCATCTTTCAGTGAATTCAGTGTGATTTTAACATAGGCCATGTTAAACTTTAGTGCGCGTTTGTTCAACGATTTTTAATTTAACTAGTAACAAATTAAATTTCAGTTGCATACAAGGTCGGCAAACAAAATGTGAATTGACCGTAAGACTACATGTCAGACTTACCAAATGTTGGAAATCCAGTAGCCCGTGGCTAGTAAATCAGTGTGCTCTAGTGGTGTCGTTAAATAAAAACAATATTTACTATAAAACAGCTATATAGGGTTGCAAACGAATCACTACACATTTTTCTATGGATTACAACTAATTTTGCGGTTAGAATGATGGAAATAAATGGTAAAATGGTCTCAGGTTAGCACATTTTGCCCGAATATCTGTATAACATTTTCCCGAATTTTAGGTTTCGCTCTAACACTAGGAGAACAGTGCTCCCCGCCCCCACCTGCCCCTGTCTCATACGCTTAAGCACATGAAGGTAAATATGTTTACCGTTACTACAAACATCAGCAATGTTTTCCCTCGCATTGGAAAATGCATACGGTATTGTGTTCAATGAGTTAAGAAACAAAACATTTTTCATTTTCGTCCCAACACATTGCGAGAACACAACGCAGAATGAACGCAATATGCACGCGGTGTGACCACAACAGTGCTAATACGTTGGTTCAATTTGATTGCGTCAATGCGTGTCAAAATCACAAGGCAAATCGCACCCAAAACGCTTTATGGAAACCAGGGGCGGAATTAACAAAACTGTGTTGTTTGGCATCAATTTCACGCAGAAAATGTATTATAACTTTATTTACGACTGAAAAACTGAGGTAATAGTTACTAACTGTACGAACAATGAAGTGCGTAATATAGTTAAAGGGACATAACCTAGTTTTTAAACACTAAGCCATATTTTTTTTACTATTAGAGCCGTTTGTTTTGAGATATTTTATTGATCAGAAAAAAGTCAATAGGATTGCACAACAGGCAGAGCCAATATAATTGCTCTCCTAAACAAGATGAATATCAGACAATAATCAATATTCATAATCATATATAAAACATAATAGCTTAATGTCCAATGGCATAAAGCCGTTTATGATAACTAAAATCATATTTTACTCACATTTTATTGTTTAAATTATCCATTTCCGTACACTCGAAGTGTTTTTGGTCGTCTTGGGTTTTTTTAATATCACAAAATGCTTTTCTCATATTTTTAAAAACGCACGTGCGTCTGAGAAGTAACAGTTATGGAGTGGAGTTTTAGTCTATTTTAGAGGGTATTTCACCATTTCAAAGTCACAGACTCATGTTTCACTCAATTGTAACTTTATCCAAATGTGTTACAGTTTTGTAGATTAATTAACTTAGTGTGCATTTTCATGAGCTGAAACTAGGGTCTGTCTCTTTAAATCAATACGTTTGGTCCTTATCGTGACTCGTCGTATTGACGTAATTGGCGGAGAAGGATCCAAGGGGACCAAGGGCTTCGTTCCTCTAAATATATTCAAATACCCTTCTTTTTTTTGCACTAAAAATCATTGGGTGGTATTTTTCACGAGTTGGTTCATGATGAGCTCTTTTCCTTGTACACTCTAAAAAAACCCAACAAACAACAACAACAACAAAAAAACAAAAACCCAACAAAAACAAAAAAAAAACCTAAAAAAAAAGTTGTTTTCTGCTTGGAATAGATCCCACATTCTTGTAAACGTACGACTGCCGACCGTAAATGTGAAGTTACGATGTTTTGTGGATTTGGTCCCTGGCATTAGCTAGTACTCCAAAAATAACTCAGCGAATCTATATTGACTAGATGCAATGTGTACATGCACGACTTGTTATAGAAAAATTGATTTGGAGGTTGTTTTTGTTTTTTTACATAGAACAATGAAAGTGATCTTTAACGAGCTCGTTGTTTAACCAGTGGTATTCTAATGTCAGATTTACATATCGAACATGGCTATTTGGATCACGTGCTCCAGTCGTTCCTCATAAATCTATATTTGTTCTCCATTCGCACAGTCTTAAGGATCTACAGAGTAACGTCGATACCAACCTCACCATCTTCATCGCAACAACAATGGCAACGACGACGACGACGATGATGACAACGATAGCAGTGTTTAGTGTTTGGAACCTGATCCCATATATTTGTTGGTGGTGACAACAAGTATAGTACAACGAGATACCATACCAGGCATCACCATCAGCTGGAAGAACGACGTTGGGAAATTGCAGTTTTTGGTAATTGATATTAGATTTTTCTTCATCTTGACAATGACCACCGTCACCACCACAACCACCACAAACAACATCAACAGCAGCAGCAACAACAACAACAACAACAGTAGCAACAAATCAACAACAAAACAGGGACAACAACAAAAACAACTAGCAAAGTTAATGTAGAGTTTGATCCTTTGACAGCCAAAAGTCTGCTTCATTTTGACAACCGCCAGTACTGTCAGCTCAACCACAACCACCACTACCAGTAAATAATGTTTCTGACATTTTATTGTAGTTTGCTTGTTTCTGACCATCACCATCACCACCATCAACTATCACCACAACCAACAACACTGGACAATTGCAACTGATATACATTGTCCTTCATTTTAACAAATGCCACAATCACATTCACCACCACCACCACCACCATAATCTTCAATCAGTCAGTCTCTGGAACTGGCAACCAGTATAATCATTAATATCACCATCACAACGTCTATCACCTCCACCACGACCACAACAACAAAAACAACCTCTACCACAATCAACCTCTACCACAACCAACGTCAGTCACTTTCAGTCTCTGACACTCAAACCTATTTATTTTCTCATTGTAACAAACAGGACCACCACCAACAATACAACGGTCACTATAACAAACTACCACGACTTTCGATCATGGCCAGCGACGACGTGGAGACTGTCGCCGACACCATCCTCCAGGCGACGACGTTGTCGGTGATCCTGTTGCTGGGCCTGGTGCTCAACGTCATCGTCATTAGCGTGTTCTGCTGCAGCAGACTCCTTCGCGCCGCCAGACACAACGTGTTCGTGATGAACCTGATTGTGTGCGACATCATCTTCCTCGTCACCGTCATGCCCGCCTCGCTCGTCAACGTCCTCTGTCCTCATGTCTGTGCGTCCGTCATGAGAGCCGGGATTTTGTGTAAGGTGAGTAGAAACACAAAGACTACGTGTCAGAATTACCAAATGTTTGACATCCAGTAGCCGATGATTAGTGAATTAATGTGCTCTAGAGTCTGAGGTGTCGTTAAACAAAAACAAACAAACAAACAAACACACAAACAAACATAGATTATTGTACAGTAACAGGGGCGGATCCAGGCTTTTGTAAATGCCACAAAATTTAAAAAAAGAGTAAAGTTTTAGTTTTGCAAACTAAATTGGTCGAGCACCTAAATGGAACTAGATCTGTTGTGGTGTTTTAAGGCTTCCTTGCCGGATACTTTTGAATAAAAGATGCCCGGAGACGCCTTTTCGTGGCAATTTAGTGTTGTATATTCTGGGTGATAAATTTAAAAACGTATTTGAAAGGGCGATTCAAACGAGCCGAGGGGATCACAGGATTTAAGTGACTCCCTTGGATTCACCAATGAGTTGTTAAAGTTGACCCATTGTCCTTCTCTTCTTCTTTACCATGTTTCCTGGATAATGAACTTTAAGTTTGATAATATGACGTGTGTGCCAGACTATGGCACTTAATGTCTTATTCGGGAATATACTACATAATGAATAATGAGACGCAACAAACGGCTTTCATTTTAGTTAATCGGGTTGCATTAATGTAATTGTTACTATTATTTTAGCACGATTCTTCTTCTTCTTCCTTTTCTTCTTCTTCTTCTTCTTCTTCTTCTTCTTACTATTATTACTAAGGAGGGCATTTAAAATGATTATTATTATTGTTATTATTACAATTATTATAATTATTATTGTTACAATTATTATTATTAATATTATTATCATCATCATCATCATTATTATTAAAATTTTGATTGTTATTAGTCTTATTATTACTGTTTAAATTATTATTATTCTTATTACAGATCACTGGGTTCATAACGATGTTTCTGTGCACAATGGCCGCCTTCACCTTGGCGGTGATTGCAATAGACCGATACTTGGCCGTGGTGTGGATCAGGAAACACCGGTGTATTGACAGCAAAACGTCCAGCTATGGTCAGTACATATTGCTTTTAAATAGCAGTTTTAATATCATCTTTTAGCACCTGAGTGATTACATAAAAACAGTCAAAATAAATTTCATAAACAACGATCCATGGCATTGCTATTCGAGAGGACTCATCTCAATCGGTAGAACACATGTTCGAGCTGCTTTTGTCGTAAGATCGAACACCTTGACGGATATGTTGTCATTTCCCCTCCCAACACGACACAATATCAAAAACCGTGCTATGTGTTATCTTGTTTGTGGTAAAGTACAAGTGCAGTAGCGGATGATTCATGAATCTGCCTTAATGATGTCCTTAAACATAATCTTAATCTTGCCTGTTTTCAATAAAAATAACAAATCCTCCAATTGTAAACATATTTTGTGATGAAATTATGTTCTGTCTCCGTCAGTTTTTGTTTGTCCATGTGTGTGTGCGTGTGCGTGTGTGTGTGTGTGTGTGTGTGTGTGTGTGGTTTAGTGTCTGTGTGTATTTGAATATTTAAACATATTGCATGTATATAAGTATCATCATCCAATGTTTCTTCGACATGACTAGGACGCAAGGAAATGTTTTATTTAACGACGCACTCAACACATTTTATTTACGGTTATATGGCGTCAGTCGACTCGACTAATGCAAAATAAGAACCAAAGCATCAATCGAACATGATCGTTCCTTTCCTTCTCTTCTAGTGGTGCTGTTTGTGCTATGGGTGATCGCCGCCCTGGGCGCCTCCCCACCCTTGATGCTCCCTGGCGACTCTAAGTTCGTGTACGAGGCTGGAACCAAACACTGCTCTCCATCTCTCAAGACCGACTGCTGGCTCTACTGGCTGGCCGTGGCTATAGGCCTGGGATCCACCATGCCAACCATGACATTCTGCTACTGCAGAATTGTCATTGAAGTCAGACGGCAGAGGCGGAAAGTCCTGCCAGGTGTTAGCGTTGTTAAACCCAACACTTCAGAAGTTGAGGAGAAGAGTGAGTTCTGGAAACCCGGTTCAAATAAAGACTCAAATGAAGGTAACAGAAACACGATCGCGGTGAAGAGTAAAGCCGCCGAGTGTTCGCCACGGACATCGAAGAAGCGACTAGAACAAGAACTAGCAAAACGAAGTAAGACGTCTTGTAGGGTGTATACTAACACAAAGTTTGTTTGCTTAAAGTTTGTTTTGTTCAATGACGCCACTAGAGCACATGGATTAATTAATCATTGGCTATTGGATTTCAAACATTTAATACTTTTGAAAAATAGTCTTAGAGAGGAAACCCGCTACATTTTGTTTCCATTAGGGATCTTTTATATGCACCATCCCATAGACAGGGTGGCACATATCCCGGCCTTTGATATGTCAGTTGTGGTGCACTGTCTGGAACGAGAAATAGCGCAATGGGTCCAATCCGACACCGACTGCGCATCAAGCGAGCGCTCTACCACTGGGCTACGTCCCGCTCCTTATACCAACAAATCAAATCCCATAGACGACAGTAGCATCATATGTGGCTAAAACCCCTTCCTGCAGTATCAATCGACATATTATACACTGCAAATACTAGCACCCATCATCCTTTAAGTAAATCACAAAACTAGGGTTAAGCTGCTTGTTTCACTGATATCAGGTAGTGTATATGACTACCCTAATTCCACACACAATGTGAGTACTTTTTTCTACAGGCACCCCTTACATGTTTTGTGAAAAAAGCTACTTGGCACAGAAGTGCTAGATGAAATAAAATTGCACACATTTGTTGCCCAGATGAAAGGTGTTTTTCTTTACAACACACACACACACACACACACACACACACACACACACACACACACACACACACACATCTATCACCAAAGACAAGACCAAAGCAACGCCCCCCCCAACCCCCCAAAAAAAAAACAACCCCAAACAAACAAAGTAAAAAAAGAAAGAAAAAAAGAATAATAAAAAAAGAATGAAAAAAAGAAAAGAAAAAAGAAAAGATCAAAATAAAGTAGAAGAAGAAGAAAAAAAAACCCCGCACACAAACCCCCAACAAACCTATGTGTGTTGTTACAGGCGCTGTGATGATTTTGGCGTATCTGATGTGTTGGAGCCTCTACACGGTGACGCACGCCTGTCCGGCTCGTCTAGAGGGACCTCTCTGGCTGGAGGTGACCGGAATGTGGACGGTGTTCACTCTGACCATCTGGAACCCCATCATCTACGTGTTCAACAACAGGCAGTTCATGGAAGAACTCACTAGACTGAGACGAAGACAGAACCATTAGAATATATTCCAAACATACATTTCGTTAATTATGGCATAGCTGTCTAAATTGATGGGTGTGTGTGTGTGTGTGAGTCTAGGGTGGAACGGGAAAGTTTACATCAACTCTGAAGATAGTGCATTGCACCCACCCCAACCGCTATCAGTTAAAAATCATATCAACATATAACTGTCCCACTCCTCCGTCTACAGTTGCTGTCGTATTTTAACGTTTCAGTATGTGAAGGCAAATCTGAATGACGGAACCATGAACGTTTGTGTGCGTTTCTCATCACAGAGCTGAGTCCTGTGGAAGTTTCAAATGATATCATATTACAAGACGAAGTGTAGAACCACAGACATATTACAAGACGAAGTGTAGAACCACAGACATATTACAAGATGAAGTGTAGAACCACATACATATTACAAGATGAAGTGTAGAACCACAGACATATTACAAGATAAAGTGTAGAACCACACACATATCACAGTACCAAGAACACATTGTAATACCATATACATATACATGTATATATTTTATTCTCAATCTTAATGTTAGCTACCTACGTGATGTGTGTGGGTTTTTTGTGGTTTTTTTTTTTGTGGGGGGGGGGGGGGGGGGGGGGGGGGGGGGGGGGTGTTTTTCGTTGTTTATGTATATAATGTTTTGGCAATAATTTCATCTTAATGATATACTACAGAGAAAGTTGTGTACGTCTAGCACCTAAATTAATTTATGTTTCAACGTACAAACTTTCTACTGAAGATGTTCTAAAATCACAATGAAAAAGCCCTGGTCGTGTATATGATTTAGCATCTGCAAGTAATACTTGTGTGCTGACGTATACACAATGCAACCACAATCAAGTTTCGATCTACGTGCAACTAAAGATTTATACAGACTAAGCATACTGTTTCAGTCTCACCCCATGTTGCATTACCAATAACCTTAAAATTGATAAGAGCCTTTGAACTCCTCTTTCTAACATAGACTTTAGATCGGGAACTAAAAATAGCATTCTGTCAAATATGATCGTCAGAACTTTTATCTGGCAACTGTTGGTGGAAATGGAGATCCATTTTGACTGATAATTGAAAGCCATTACCAGCTGCCCATTGTTGAATGCTATTCAAATAGAGCTGTATGAAATCTGAAAATCATCAACACATAAGAGCAAGCTTTACCAGGTTTTAAACACTGTGTGATGCTGTTAATTTTCACAGAAACATAGAGTGACTGTCAGGTAGCCACAATGAGGAACAATAATCTATTGTGGGTGAGTATAGGACAAAGTCGACTACACCTGAACTACCATAATCAACTGTGGGTGAGTATCGGACAAAGTCGACTCCACCTGATCTACCATAATCTATAGTGGGTGAGTATCGGACAAAGTCGACTCCAGCTGATCTACCATAATCTATTGTGGGTGAGTATCGGACTACGTCGACTACACCTGAACGACCATAATCTATTGTGGGTGAGTATAGGACAAAGACGACTACACCTGAACTACCATAATCTACTGTGAGTGAGTATAGGACAAAGTCGACTACACCTGGACTACCATAATCTATTGTGAGTGAGTATGGGACTAAGTCGACTCCACCTGAACTACCATAATGTACTGTGGGTGAATATCCGACAAGGACGACTCCACCTGAACAATCATACTGTATTGTGGGTGAGTATAGGACAAAGACGACTCCACCTGAACAACCATAATGTATTGTGGGTGAGTATCGGACAAAGACGACTCCGCCTGAACAACCATAATGTATTGTGGGTGAGTATAGGACAAAGACGACTCCGCCTGAACAACCATACTGTATTGTGGGTGAGTATAGGACAAAGACGACTCCGCCTGAACAACCATACTGTATTGTGGGTGAGTATAGGACAAAGTCGACTCCGCCTGAACAACCATACTGTATTGTGGGTGAGTATAGGACAAAGTCGACTCCGCCTGAACAACCATAATGTATTGTGGGTGAGTATAGGACAAGTCGACTCCGCCTGAACAACCATAATGTATTGTGGGTGAGTATAGGACAAAGACGACTCCGCCTGAACAACCATAATGTATTGTGGGTGAGTATAGGACAAAGACGACTCCGCCTGAACAACCATAATGTATTGTGGGTGAGTATAGGACAAAGACGACTCCGCCTGAACAACCACCATACTGTATTGTGGGTGAGTATAGGACAAAGACGACTCCGCCTGAACAACCATACTGTATTGTGGGTGAGTATAGGACAAAGACGACTCCGCCTGAACAACCATACTGTATTGTGGGTGAGTATAGGACAAAGTCGACTCCGCCTGAACAACCATACTGTATTGTGGGTGAGTATAGGACAAAGACGACTCCGCCTGAACAACCATACTGTATTGTGGGTGAGTATAGGACAAAGACGACTCCGCCTGAACAACCATACTGTATTGTGGGTGAGTATAGGACAAAGTCGACTCCGCCTGAACAACCATAATGTATTGTGGGTGAGTATCGGACAAAGACGACTCCGCCTGAACAACCATAATGTATTGTGGGTGAGTATCGGACAAAGTCGACTCCGCCTGAACAACCATAATCTATTGTGGGTGAGTATAGGACAAAGACGACTCCGCCTGAACAACCATAATGTATTGTGGGTGAGTATAGGACAAAGTGGACTCCGCCTGAACAACCATAATGTATTGTGGGTGAGTATAGGACAAAGACGACTCCAGATGGACTAACATAATGTATTGTGGGTGAGTATAGGACAAAGACGACTCCACCTGAACTACCATAATCCATTGTGGGTGAGTATCCGACAAAGACGACTCCAGATGGACTAACGTAATCTATTGTGGGTGAGTATAGAACAAAGTCGACTCCAGATGGACTAACGTAATCTATTGTGGGTGAGTATAGGACAAAGACGACTCCAGATGGACTAACATAATCTATTGTGGGTGAGTATAGGACAAAGACGACTCCACCTGAATCTTAAAAGATCGGTCTTTCAAAAACTTGGAAATAAAATTTGGAAGGCGACGTCTTAGGCCCATGTCTTGATATCTTACGTTTTCTCCAGGTCCAAAACGACCTATGCTACATTTAATGCTGATTATGCAAAACATTTCAAATACACGTCTAGATGTGAATCCATACTGAACACTACAAAGCGATCTGTGGCACTCAAGATTCCATTCGTTTCATAGTCTCACAGACGCAGCCTGCGGAAGCAACAACTTGCAAAACATTTTGTTTGTTTATTTATATATATATATATATATATATATATATATATATATATATTTATATATATATATATATATATATATATATATATATATATATATATCGTGTGTCTGCTTTGTCTGTCTGTGTGTCTGTCTGTGTGTGTGTCTCTCTCTCTCTCTCTCTCTCTCTCTCTCTCTCTCTCTCTCTCTCTCTCTCTCTCTCTCTCTCTCTCTCTCTCTGTGTGTATGTGTGTGTGTGTCTGTGTTTGTCTGTGCGTGCGTACGCGCGCGCGTGTGTGTGTGAGTGTTTATTTTAAGACCGCTATTGATTAGACGTGACCTGTCTAACATGTTTGTGTTTAGTATTTTTCACGATGTGTACGTCTACACGAAATAAAAACAATTCACTGCAAACCGATGTAAATCGCAGCCTTATCTATAGTATATATATATACAGTGAAACCCCTCAAAACCGGACAGCCATAGGACCAAGAAAAAAGTCCGGTTTACAGAGGTTTCAGTATTGTGGTAAACCGTTTGTTGGTTGGTGTTCTCTACTGATATAGTAATCACGAACGGAAAAACATCTAAACATGAAGAAAAGAGGAAAAAAAAACGTTTGTCCGTTTGATCACATCGACAAAAAAAAAAAAAAATCCAATTGTGTACATTTACCCCAGTGGAATTAATAAATAAATAAATAATAATATGTTATATGTATATAAAGTACGAGTATTCAGTAATTTCAATTCAATTTATTGTACAAAACACTCACAAGGAGCAGGTATGACACCATTGAGGCTTTTGTCAGCTTCATCTAGCACATGTTTAGACTAACTGATTATTAACGACATCTCTGATTGGCTGACCAATCACCTGACCTCTACCGGCTCAAGTTATCATAACAACAACAACAACAACAAAAAAACGGCTGAAACCATTTATAATTTTCAAGACATTTATAATTATTAGATACACTACATTTATAGATTATTTCAGTAGATTTTATGTTATTTTAAAGAAGTGTTCACTTCACAAAGGTCTCTTGCAATTTTGTCGGGACTCTTTGACACTCGATCCGACAGGCCTCTGTGCACAAGTGTTGATTGCAACTACACTTCCACCGAGACAGGACAATGATTGTAACCAGAACAGAACAGAACAGAACAGAACTTTATTACACTCGGGCCGTTATGCAATGGCGTAAGAGGACCATACATATTCTGATTTTGACAAGATGGTTAACAGGAGGATACAAATAATAAGAATGCATTGCTTGGTACATATATGAATACAAATACAAATACATGACATTACATTACATTACATTATAAAGATATGTCTATTAATAATATAAATACATGATATTACATTATAGAGATATGTGTATTAACCATATAGATGCATTCTGCGATGTAACAGAGTAGAGGTATATTGTAAAATATAATTATTCAGAAAATTTCAGTTACAACTGTGTACTTTATAATTATTGGTATTACAATATATAGATATAAATAAAATAAATAAATAATAATAATAATAAAAATTAAATTTTCATAAAATAACAATAAGACATAAAATAATGTAATACGATTTAAAATATATCAAGTATAGTTGTATGTTGACCTTTAGTTTCATTAACTGGTTAATGTATGGTAATTTTGGTTGTTGTTGGGTATTGTTGTTGTTATGGGCGTTTAAATACTTGAAAAATTATATTCATGAATTTAGCTAATTGTTTTAGTGTGCTTATTCTTTTACTGCTCATAAGTTCTCTAAATTTATATATATTTGGTCGTATATAATAATATGGACGTAAACATTCTTTCCGGGTATTATTGAAAAAAACTACATACAAATAAATAATGAAATTCGTCTCCTATGTCGTTTTCATCACAAATAGTACAAAGTCTATCTTCTAATAGAACTGTATTCCAACGTCCAGTCTCAACAGGTAAGTAATGGTTAGAAGTCCTAAATTTTATCATAACAGTCCATAATTTTTCAGG
>NC_054705.1:6135314-6179398 GCF_016097555.1 Gigantopelta aegis
TTTAGTTCAGGTACCTCATTTGTCTTAGCATATTCATTTGCATTACAAATAGATATGACATGTTGAAGTTGTCTCTGAGCCACACAAAAAACATTTGGGGTGTTATTTAGCCAGGTATGTTGTGATGTATAGGGAAGAGTTACTTTATGCTGTACACAGTTGGTGCCTCCATGACAGTCCTAGCTAGAAGATGCAGTGGCTAATGTACCAAATGGATTTCTGTCCGCAAAATCAGGGGCAGGGGTGGGAGTTTGTACTCTATTCCTCTTTCTGGGTGGGGCTCTGCTACTACTGTGGGCGTCCATATCTTGGCGTCTTGTTGGGGTGTGATATTCAGATGTGCGGCTTTCAGGTAGGTATTCCTTGCCATCAATAAACAGTCTGTCCACTTTGAGGAATGCTTTCTGGTTCTTCCTTCTGGCCTCTCTATACACAGGGTATAGCTCCTTCCTTCTCTCGGCTATTTCCCGGAGAAACTGGTCGTTGATGCCGAAAGGCTTTCCAGTAAGTTGCAACCTCTGGGTCCTTTGTTTTAATTGGAGTGTAATGCCTTGATAGCTTTCTCAGCAAGATTGGTGTTATTGTTAACGACTGTTCAATCTCGTGACCGACTCCGCACGGATTTGAACGAATGTCTAGCCTAGTGCAGTGGTGTATGCAAGTGACCATTTGTTTTATTAAATTTGGGACCGGTTCAAGTCTTGAGAATCAAAATCCGCACGTGCAGATGCACAGCAAAAAACCACATTTTCCCCCCAATAATAAAAACGGACACATGCTTTGGATCGACATGAATGATAGAAGTGGGAGCGGCAAACATACGTTTTTAAAAAATAATATCGGTCTCGGAGATAGAGAATCGGTCCCAGACCGTTAAAAAAGGGCTTTTCCCCACCCCTGATAGTAACTAATAAAACTGCCAAAAACCTTTTTTAACAATTGAGCTCAGAATATATATATACATACAGTGAAACCCCTCTAAACCGGACACCAATGGGACCAAGTAAAATGTCCGGTTATTTGAGGTGTCCGGTTTTCAGGGGTCTGCATTTACGTAACTACCTTCCCTTCCCCATTAAAAAGTTCAGCTTATCGTTTATTTCTGCTAATGATATTTGCAAAATCTGCTTTGTTAAGTGTTTATTGACATGTTGCCAACCTTGCCTACTTAGGGGCGTGTAACTTTATTTCGATTCACTCAGGCCGTCAAACGACAGCATATGAGGACTACAACGGTGACTACATTGGTAATAGCGAACCCGAGCATGTTCGCAGACAGGTAATCCGGCTGGAGTGACATTAGGAGCAATTAGTGGCGCCACATTGACTGGTAGCGGTTTGGTCATTCGGTTTTCATGTGGACGATTTACACTAAATTGACACATTAGGACCGAATTGTTTGTCTAGGGTTTCCGGTTTAGAGGGGTACAATTTAGTGCTAAAAGTGGCGTAAATCACGGGATCGTGGAAAACGTCCCATTTTGAGGGGATTCCGGTTTAGAGAGGGTCCGGTGTTGAGGAGTTTCACTGTATACACAAACACATAAGATATAAGATTCCTTGCGATTAATGGAAAGATATTTTGAAATCTGCCTACCCTTCTAACAAAAACCACCAAGAAACTGAAACGAAACAACAATCCCCACAACCCCACCCCCTCAACAACAAAAAATAAATAAAATAAAATACATCAACCGCAGTTTCATCCTGTGTGTATGTGTGCAAGTGTGTGTGGGGGTGAGGGTGGTGTGGAAGCGTGTGCCTCCATTCCGGTTCCTACGGGCCTGTTTGCAGTTTGTAAACGCAATAAAGTGCGGTTAGGGCGAGTTGATAATACACTATAATATAGAATGGGTTGGTAACGAATTCGTTAAACATATTTGGGACAACTGACCAACAAAGGTCGGGAGGTAGCCCAATGGTAAAGCGCTCGCCTGATGCGCGGTCGGTTTGAAATCGATCCCCGTCGGGGTTATGGCCCGGGAAGTAGATAAACTTGTATAAATGGTCCTAAAATTAATTCTACGTCGCGGGACTTGTTGATGTGCACTAATTAGGATCTATCTACGTCCCGGTACTCCTTAATTGCCCTTTTATCTGGTTGACTGTGTGTGCAGTCAAAAGGTAACGGTTTAAGTAGTTTATTATTTGCCAAAAAATATACATTTTATAGGCATACAAACATATTTACAATAAAATAATACATTGTACACATTGCGGGGAATGGTGACGAACTAATTCTGGACCACAGTGCAGTTATTAGCGCTAAGAATTCGTGTCGCTGGTTATGGAAAAAAGAAAGAAATGTTTTATTTAACGACGCACTCAACACATTTTATTTACGGTTATATGGCGTCAGACATATGGTTAAGGACCACACAGATTTTGAGAGGAAACTCACTGTCGCCACTACATGGGCTACTCTTTCCGATTAGCAGCAAGGGATCTTTTATTTGCGCTTCCCACAGGCAGAATAGCACAAACCATGGCCTTTGTTGAACCAGTTATGGATCACTGGTCGGTGCAAGTGGTTTACACCTACCCATTGAGCCTTGCAGAGCACTCACTCAGGGTTTGGAGTCGGTATCTGGATTAAAAATCCCATGCCTCGACTGGGATCCGAACCCAGTACCTACCAGCCTGCATACCGATGACCTAACCACGACGCCACCGAGGCCGGTTTTTGTAACAGATAAAAATCAACCTCCACTGAGGGGATTCGAACCACTGACTCTCAGTACGAGAATCTAGTGCTCTACCAACTGAGCTAATAGGGAAATTCCCACTAGCTACTTCCAGTAGGAGCAATTTATACCTACACTACTACATACTCCCCCATCAAGTGAAGCTACGTCCCGGAGCTGTGGGCCCACGGGCAGCTGAACTGTTACGGGTCCCGACTGGGTTATAATTGTATTCTTGTGTTGAGAACAAACCCAGTCCCTACGTCGGCTCCAAATGTAAGAGATAAAAATCAACCTCCACTGAGGGGATTCGAACCACTGACTCTCAGTACGAGAATCTAGTGCTCTACCAACTGAGCTAATAGGGAAATTCCCATTACCTACACTACTACACTTTTATATGCACCCTCCCACATACAGGATAGTACATACCACGGCCTTTGTTACACCAGTTGTGGAGCACTGGCTGGAACGAGAAATAGCCCAATAGGGCCACCGACGGGGATCGATCCCAAACCGACCGAGCATCAAGTGAGCGCTTTAGTCACTGGTTATGTTCAATCTGATTAAAATTAGCTCTACTGGTCTACCAGTAGATCTAACAGCATTGCGTGGACTCCCATGTCCAGGTGACATTTCATCTATAAATAACAATTTAAATATCGATCCATTACATTTCGCCTTTTATAGCGTTATTTGGGAGCATACAAATTCTAAAAATATCGGGCGAGACTATTTATGCAATAGGCGAACTTGTTGGTCTATTTCAACATTAAAAGAACAGGGGGAAAAGTGCAGTACTAAACTTTGGATTGTATACTAGTATAAATAGATTTTATGGGTATACCATCACAGTGTTTTGGGGGGTTTTCGTCTTGAAACGAATTTTATATAAACTTTTATATTGAAATTAGTTTCTGGCATACTTCGTAATAATTCAACCGAATCATTTCGTATACCCTCGGCATAACCCCGAATGTTTTCAAATTGCAAGTAAGGTTTTGGTTGGTCGAATGAAATGTCAATTGGACATGAGTTCCAACGGGCTGCTGTTAGATCCACATGTAATAGTGGAGCTAATTTAATTAGATTGTGGTTATGTTGTAGGTATTACAAATAAATAAAATACATTTTAAAATGATATGCAATAATATCGGCTCCAACCTAAGTTTTAACGGCTCTGGTGTAAATTTGTCTGTCCGTCCGTAGTCAGTCTGTGTGTCTGTCTCTCTCTATATATGTCTGTCTGTTTGTTAATTTTTATATGTTAATACAACAAACTATCCAATTTAAAAGTAGCATAACATTTTTATTCAGAGTTCAATAACACATTAATTGTTTCCATAATTCAGTTCCACGATTAATTTTGAACGCAAAACATTTTCCGTAGTTGTGTGCAGATATAAAATACTACCCAGGACAGTAATCCTTTAAAACAGTAGAGACCAATAGGAGCAAAATAAAACAAAACTGAGGAGAAAAAGAAGAAATAACAATAAAAGAAAAAGAAAACAGATACAAGCGCCTGCTCAATTGCTACCCTGAACAGTAATGCTAGACTATAAACGCTTCTCATTTCGTTGGTAAAGAAAACACGGCTCACACTGCAGAACATGTAAACCAATTAGTTCCTTCTACTTCCCGGGACATTCATAATTCGGCAAACCGGTACTACACAAAATAGGATTTTCTACGTCCCGGGCCGACACCCCCGTCGGTGGGCCCGTTAGGCTCGTTCTCGTTACAGTCAGTGCACCACGACTGCTATATCAATGTTCCTGATATGAGCTATCCTGTCTGTGAGATGGTGCATATAAAATATCCCTGGCTACTAATGGAAACATTTAGCGGGTTTTCTCTCTAAGACTATAATATGTCAAAATTACCAAAAGTTTGACATCGATTAATAAATCAATGTGCTCTAGTGGTGTCGTTAAGTCAAACTGACCAACGAATGGGCTAACTTGGTAGAAGGAGGGGCGGGATTTAGCTCAGTCGGTTGAGTGCTCGTCTGAGGTGCTTGCGTCGCAGGATCGAACCGCCTCGGTGGATTCATTCAACTTATATTTTTTCTCTCGTTCCAACCAGTACACTACAACTGATCAACGGCCGTGGTATGTGCTTTCCTGTATGTGGGAAAGTGCATGTAAAAGATCCCTAGCTCCATTAGGAAACAATTAGCGGGTTTCCTCTAATGAATACGAGTCAGAATTACAATATGTTTGACATCCAATAGCCGATGATTAACAAATTAATGTGCTCTAGGATTATGGTTACGTTTCAGATAATAATAGCCTACACGTTCTGAATAAAAGTGGGTACATCCTGGTTGGTACGTCTCGGTCTGGGTACGAATTTCCTTCCTTCGGTTCATACACTGCGACTTTACAATTGTTACACTTTTGGTTGTACCAGTGTAGGTTTCATAGGACCAAATCAATGCCTACTGCAGATAATGTTAGATAGATAGATAGATATAAGCAGCGTATCCAGGCTCAAGGCGAAATTTGTTTTCATATCCCGATTTTTTACATTCCTGTGAAAGCAGCTCGGCTAGCCAGCAAAAAACACCTCAGAATAGCCCTAGAAGGGGTCAATTTTTCAAAATTTTCGGGGGGAGGGCCCCCCAGACCCACCGCCACGGGCTTCGCGCCTGCGGCGCTCGCGGTGTCGGGCTTCGCCAAACACCTTGACCCCCCCCCCCCTGCAAAATTTCCTGCGCACGCCCCTGGTATCAACACACCCAGGAAGTACAGCAATAAAAAGTGTGACACCTCACATTTAATCTACCTGCAAGAACGCGTGTGTGTGTGTGTGTCTGTCTCTCTGTCTCTCTCTCTCTCTCTTTGTGTGTGTGTATGTCTCTATGTGTGTGTGTGCTGGGGGGGGGGGGGGGTCACATATCATTTAAGAGATTTAATTAATGTATTTTTTTTGTATTAGCAACCTCTGGTGTATACTGCATAACAACTGTATAACAAATAAACATGTATTTATTTATTGCCAATGGATTTGAACAAATAATCAAAGTGAGACTCAATTATTACTACCAGTCACAGGTACAACGCTTGTACTTGGTAAATCATGTCGTGAACCTTGAACTTTGACACGGAACTCGCTGTCTCTTATTTGGTACCACGCAACCTGTACCAATAAGGAAAATGAAAGTTTAATTGTGTGAAGGTTATTCCATAGTTTATTCAAGTATTTTCAACACATAATCTAATTCAAGTGGTTGTCGGTGCCCCTAACTCTGTTATCCTTGACACTTGGTGAGTTTTGTTACCTTGCATACGTCCGATTTAGTTTTGTCTGCTAATTAACAACGCTACAGAGGCAGGCCATTCAAATATATTACTTAACGCACGAAAGGGTGGATAGGTGTAACTCCAAGCTTTATGTAGCGTAACGGGGTGTGGGAAGGGGATGTGGGTAGCTGAATGTATTTAACAGCACTTTCTATTTGTTTTATTACTAAAATATTTTGTTTTGTTTTGTGTTTTTCATAAACGCTCTCTCACAATGTTTAACGTAGGTAGTTATAGCTGGGCATATACATACAATAGGTGAGACTTTAATAAACTATCTGTCTGTCTGTCTACAATATATAAATCGAGTTGAAATGCGTATCTCCGCTTTCCCAAATGGCAAAACAATACGTTAAAATTAATTTACACCCATCGCATGCTTTGTTGCTTTGTTTGTGAATGGACGTGGGGGGCTCCAAGCGTTACGTAATATGTTTGGGTTTATGTATGGTCTAGCGTTACGGAGCGTTACGGGGGGGGGGGGGGGGGGGGGGGGGAAGGGTGTCTAATTTTGTTATAATAATATGTTATATTTGAACTGTTCGTTCCATCCTCTTACAAAATATGTGGTGGGTTTTTTTGGGGGGTTTTCTTTTTTTTTTGGGGGGGGGGGAGGGGGGAATAATTTCCGTTTGTTTTGACGTAAGAAGTAATAAACAAACACACTATTTTTGTGGGAAATTAAAAATTAATCGGCTCAGAAATAAATGAATTACATAGTATGACAAAAGGCGTTCCCTGTGGGAAGTCTTATTGATTCCTCTTAAAGGCACAGGTCCAAGTGTTTAAACACTAAGGCATATTTTTTTCTCATAGACGCTAGTTTCAACCTGTAAACTTGGACACTACGTTTGGTTAATTTACAAACCTGTAAAACATTTTGATGCAAAAGAGTGAAACAAGACTTCGAAATGCCCATACAAATATACTAAAACGCAATTCTATAACCGTTACTTCAGGATGACCAGAAACACTTCGATTGTACGGAAATGGATAAACAATAAACTATAAGCAATGTTTGATTTCAGTGATCATAAACAGCTCTGATAGTGAAAAATATGCTTTAGTGTTTGAATAAAAGGTCCGTCCCTTTAAGATTTTTTTTAAAGTTATTTTATTTTATGGATACTAATGTTAGGGTTAGGTTTAATTCCAAAATACCAAACATTTTCTTATTTCGTAATCCAATATCACCAGGAAAGGAGGTGGGGGTTTTATAGAGGTGGGCAGGGGAGGATTATTTTCATTTTAAGTTGTAGGTTGCACTATAACAAATACAACCCCATATGTAACGATGTTAATATATTCACTTTATCCAGATATATTTCTGGATTTTTGCAAACCAAATCTGGGACCATCAGTGTTAACTTATAAATTGACAGTTGTTATATATATCCAAATAGTATTTTTTATTACTATTTTTGTACTTTTTCTTTTTGTCGGGCAGATTGAAAAAAAAATCTGATTCTGGATAAAATGTTTATTCATATTGTATCATTGGGTTAGTTGTAAAATGCTCACTTTGTGTGCGGTCGGTAGAGGAGCGATCCCAGTCGGTGTAACAAAGGCTGTGGTATATACTATCCTGTCTGTGGAATGATGCATATAAACAATAACACAAAACGGCACTAGCGCCAAACATAACAAAAACAAACAAAAACCCCCCATCAAAACACACCAACAAACACACCTTTTTAAGGGATAACCCAACAACAAAATGATTCCAGAAATCAGTTTACTTTGGTCATATTACACTACAAGTCATGCTTCTACGCTCATGTAGCTGTTTACTAAAGCCAAATTAAGAATCGCCAAAGACTGCTGCAAATTTTTATGTTTTACATTTTTCTTCAGATGACCTGTGACCATTATTAGGAACATGATGCCATTTCAGCGCAGACATTCGGATTACATCATTCCAAAGTACATTTTGTATCTAGTTCTACTTTTATCACCTGGCTTAATAGATTCCCAAGTATCTGCAGGTACTACGTATTCCGGCAAGACTTCCAAGAAGATGTCTAATACAACTAACATTCCTGATGCAAATGACATCTCAAATTCAACAGGTGTTGTGAAGAACACTACACGTGGTGACAATGCAACATATGTTTCATCTCCTGGTGCAGAATTTGTTGAAGGTATCGACAGATCAGCATCAAGTCCACTGGTTAGTTCTGGACAGACACTCACCACTGGTTCCAGAAGAAAGCCTACAGTCAAACCACTCACTTCAGATACGTTGAAGCCTCGAAACAAAACCGAGCACTATCAGCAGACGTACGATGTCGAATCATGGCTTTCCGAAAAGAATACCACGTATCTGTCTGGTCGTGACGGTAACATGTTTTTAGGTGTCGCAGTATTCGCTGCCCTGGCCTTTGCAATCTTCCTGTGCATAAAGGTTGGTTCATGGTTGTATGATAGTGATTGTCTGTGTTGTTCTACCATGTGTACGTCCAAGAGGTATGTCCTTGTAGAAAGCGGTACAAAAGTAATGACGAAATGTTATGAATGTTGCTTAAAAGCCGTGGAAAATGGCACCTAAATGTAGCTAAATGCTCTCTGGAAAAAACATTCCACCGGTAGATATCGGCAATCGAACTTATTTCTAAAAAACATCAGACATATGAACAGTTGTAAATAGTTTTTTTTTAAATGTTATAAATGTGTTGTCAAAATATAAAAGTAGGTTTATTCACTGTCATTGGTGTTACGATCGTATTTATGTAATGGTTAATAATTTTAAGAAACTTTTTGTATGTTATTGTAGACATTATGCACCTGTTTGTCATTGGTGTTACCAGGTACTGAGTAACACCAATGACCATTAGTAACACCAATAACAATGCGTTTGAATAAGATGCCGTTTTCTTCGCTTTGCATATTTTTAAAGAAGATTTGAAAATTAAAGGGACTTTGGATAAAATAAATGTTTTGCTGGAATGTAAAGAGTATTTCGTCAACGTCCCTAACTGCGTTATGCTTGGTTCGCGCAATTAACATCCGATTTGTTGTCGTCTGCTTATCGTTCATTTGTGAGGTTTTTCTTCACAGTTAGTGAAGATTCCCATTAATAATAAAGTTCAGACAAGTATCTAAATACAAAACTTTACAAACCCCTAAAACCATTAAGTTTACTATAGTCCGTCCCATCCTTCAATTTAGGGCCTAAGTGTTTGTTTGTGTGGGTTTTTTTGTTTGTTTTGTTTTTGTGTTTTTTTGGTTAATAATTCCAGTTTGGTTTGACGTAAGAAGAC
Source organism: Gigantopelta aegis (assembly GCF_016097555.1). Lineage (NCBI taxonomy): Eukaryota > Metazoa > Mollusca > Gastropoda > Neomphalida > Peltospiridae > Gigantopelta > Gigantopelta aegis. Next base: position 6,144,567 of record NC_054705.1, read on the forward strand.
AATTAAAAGTGTTTTGGAAATAGAAGATAAATACTATTTTTGTGTCCAATTTATAAAACAATCTGCTCAAAAATAAATAGCATGTAGTAGATTTCATAGTATGAAAAAAGGCGTTCCCCGTGGAACCGTTGGTAAAACGCGGACCAGACCGGAACGCTGGACAAATTGATTTTTTCCTTTAAAAAAAGAAATAAACAAAGTGTTCGTCCATTGTGCATAGTTCAGAAATATATATTTTATCATGTAGTTGTTTTTAAAAATTGAAAATGTCGAACGGTGCATGCGCGAAAATTTTATTTTTCTAAATGCTAAACGCATTTAGATACTACTAACTTTTCCTGTTCAAGAAGTTAACTTTATCATAAAGAAAAGTAAAAATTAAACCGAAAATGTATTAGCAAGTTGTGGTCAAATGTCGGAAAATTACATTACGTATGTTTTCATTTCCAATAAAGGCTATTTAAATTTTATTTTTGAAAAATATTGAATATCATACATTAAAATAGCTTTTTAGTTAAAAGGAAATAGTTAACTCTTTTGAATAATGACGCAGTTCTTATGATTTATTTCTTGAATAGTGACATATTTTTTTTGATTTGCTGTATGGTGTATGTACTGAGCACTGGGAACTCTATTAACGTGCCCATATCCTAAAAGGTTCAGGTACGCCGACCACGGATCCAACATCTGACATAGCCAGTGGGTGGTTCAGGGGCGGGGGGGGGGGGGGGGGGGGGGGGGGGGGGAGGGGTGTATGTACTGAAAACATTAGAATGAAATTTAGTATATTTTTAAAACTGTCTAACCTGGCGTATCTTATCAATACAGAAACAAACAATTATTCTAATAGGCTGAAGAAGAAGACTTTTTTTTTAAGGATATAGTAATTACATAAGTTTGCTAATAAGTAGTGTAGTGGTAGTCTCAGGAATAATAGTATTTCTAGGATACAATCTTGAATGGCATTGGTGTTACACATTGTCATTGGTGTTACACATTGTCATTGGTGTTACTTGTTTTGTCATTGGTGTTACGCAAGGATATTTTAGCTGTCATTTCTCAAGAAAATATAAATTGTTTATTTAGGAAGCACATCTTATATATATATATATATATATATATATATATATATATATATATTAGCGCGAGTAAGAGAGCTAGACAGACATGTGGACAGGTATTAACGCTCTGTAATAATCAGAAATCAATCTATATCAGTACTGCGCAATCCCATGTACAGATATATATATATATATATATATATATATATATATATATATATATATATATATATATATATATATATATATATATATATATATATATATATATATATGTATTAGCGCGAGTAATAGAGCTAGACAGACATGTGGACAGGTATTAACGCTCTGTAATCATCAGAAACCAATCTATATCAGTACTGCGCCATCCCATGTACATATATATATATATATTAGCGCGAGTAAGAGAGCTAGACAGACATGTGGACAGGTATTAACGCTCTGTAATAATCAGAAATCAATCTATATCAGTACTGCGCAATCCCATGTACAGATATATATATATATATATATATATATATATATATATATATATATATATATATATATATGTATTAGCGCGAGTAATAGAGCTAGACAGACATGTGGACAGGTATTAACGCTCTGTAATCATCAGAAACCAATCTATATCAGTACTGCGCCATCCCATGTACATATATATATATATATTAGCGCGAGTAAGAGAGCTAGACAGATATGTGGACAGGTATTAACGCTCTGTAATCATCAGAAACCAATCTATATCAGTATTGCGCAATCTCATGTACATATATATATATATATATATATATATATATATATATATATATATATATATATATATATATATATATATATATATATATTAGCGCGAGTAAGAGAGCTAGACAGACATGTGGACAGGTATTAACGCTCTGTAATCATCAGAAACCAATCTATATCAGTATTGCGCAATCCCATGCACAGATATATATATTAGCGCGAGTAAGAGAGCTAGACAGACATGTGGACAGGTATTAACGCTCTGTAATCATCAGAAACCAATCTATATCAGTATTGCGCAATCCCATGCACAGATATATATATTAGCGCGAGTAAGAGAGCTAGACAGACATGTGGACAGGTATTAACGCTCTGTAATCATCAGAAACCAATCTATACAGTACTGCGCAATCCCATGTACAGATATATATATTAGCGCGAGTAAGAGAGCTAGACAGACATGTGGACAGGTGTTAACGCTCTGTAATCATCAGAAACCAATCTATATCAGTATTGCGCAATCCCATGTACAGATATATATATATATATATATATATATATATATATATAAGCGCGAGTAAGAGAGCTAGACGGGACATGTGGACAGGTATTAACGCTCTGTAATCATCAGAAACCAATCTATATCAGTATTGCGCAAATCCATGTACAGATATATATATTAGCGCGAGCAAGAGAGCTAGACAGATATGTGCATGATGTGGACATGTATTAACGCTCTGTAATCATCAGAAACCCATCTATATCAATACTGCGCAATCCCATGTACAGATATATATATTAGCGCGAGTAAGAGAGCTAGACAGACATGTGGACAGGTATTAACGCTGTGTAATCATCAGAAACCAATCTATATCAGTACTGCGCAATCCCATGTACAGATATATATATATATATTAGCGCGAGTAAGAGAGCTAAACAGACATGTGGACAGGTATTAACGCTGTGTAATCATCAGAAACCAATCTATATCAGTACTACGCAATCCCATGTACAGATATATAACTGAACATTATTATCTCGTTCCTTTTTAAAAAAAATTATGTTGTTGTTTATCAAACTGATCGTATTTGTATCATAATTAAATTTCATAAACTCGTCCACTGTTTTATTCTTTAGAGTGATCTCTCAAATTGCTTGTATTGATTATCACAATTGTGTTGTAATCTCAACCACTGTTTTATTTTGTGCTGTCTTTTGATTGTGATTATTAAATATTGTATTGATATCACCCATTGTTTAACTTTATTCTGTGATCTAACAAATAAATTAAAATATGTTTAAAAATTGAAATCTAGTCACATGGTTTTAGTAGCTGATTAACTGAGACATGATGTCCAGATGTCATGGTTCAGACTGAGTACTGTTACATTTTAGGTCTATTCGAAATCCAAGACGATTGACCAAGGCCCGTGCTTATAAAAGGATATCTTTACCAGTATTTATTAAACGAGTTCAAATTACCAATACATGAACGATATTTAAAGGAAATATGCAGAATCAGAATATGTGCTCATAAACTAAATATAGAATCTGGCCGATATCGTAACATGGAAAGATCAGAAAGAAAGTGTACAATTTGTAATACAAATGTTATAGAAGATGAATACCATTTTATAATGCAATGCCCACAAAACAAAGATTTGCGAAATAAGTACATAAAAATGTATTAGCACAGGCGGCCAAGTGTTTTTTTTATTTATACAGTTGTTAACTACTAGTAACAAAAAAGAACTTAATAACCTAGGAAAATATCTAGTACAAGCAAACAAAATTAGAGATCAGCTATTACAGTAAGGAAAACTTCTTTTTTTTTCTTTCTTTTTTTTAGTATCCCTAATTACTTTTAAGAAAACCATACTCACCATTTTTGTGCACATGTATATATTGTATATATATATATATATATTTGTTTTGTATTTTGTTTTGTATATAAGCTAATAAAGAATTGAAAGAATTGAAAGAATCCAGACTCAATATCTAAAGAAGGAAGGAAGAAAATGTCTCAACACTCAACACATTTTATTTACGGTTATATGGCGTCATACATATGGTTAAGGACCACACATAGATACAGAAGGAAACCGTTGTCGCCACTTCATGGGCCACTCTTTTCGATTAGCAGCAAGGAATCATTTATATACACCATCCCACAGACAAGATTATAAGGATAGTACATACCACGGCCTTTATTACACCAGTTGTGGAATACTGGCTGGAACGAGAGATAGCCCAATGGAGCCACCGACGGGAATCTATCCTAAACCGACCGCGCATCAAGCGAGCGCTTTGCCACTGGGGTACGCCCCCCCCCCCCCCCCCCCCACCCCCCACGCGTTGCCATGCCGTTCACGTCTGAGATTCTATTAACGTCTCGAGTGTAGACTCTAAGAGTATTATAAGCACCAGGCCTGGTGTGTGATTGACATTTCGTGTTTACTTCTTCAAAAGTTGGAGCGGGGTGTAGCCCAGTAGTAAAGCGCTCAACACTGTTGAGCGGTTGGCGTATGATCGAACCCCGTTTGTGAGCCCATTTGGGTTGTTTCTCGTTCCGGCCAGTGCTCCTCGACTGGCATATCAGATGCCGTGGTATGTGGTATTCTGTTTGTGGGGTTGTGCGTATAAAAAGATCCATTGATACTAAGAGAAAACTGTAGCGGGTTTCCTCTCTAAGACTAAATGTAAAAAACTCGCCTCATTTGGCATCCAATAGCCGATTATTAATAAATCAATGTGATCTAGCGGTGTTGTTAAACTAAACAAACTTTAACTTTCTTCTCAAGTTCCACTAGTCACAATTTGACCAAACATGGTTCACATGATCCACCCATGTCTGACCACGTGTTTCATTTTTCAAAGATATTCAGAATCCAAGATGGCCGCCCTGGCCTCCAAATTGCTAATATATGTTCGACTTCTCTTATTTGCATCAGAAAGATTTCATCAAAACCTTTGTACATTTTTATTATTTCGTGGCACTACACCAGGGCCATGCCCTGATCGAAATCCTAGTGTGGAGGGGCACTACTCCAGGGCCATGCCCTGATCGAAATCCTAGTGGGAAGGGGCACTACACCAGGGCCATGCCCTGATCGAAATCCTAGTGGGGAGGGGCACTACTCCAGGGCCATGCCCTGATCGAAATCCTAGTGTGGAGGGGCACTACTCCAGGGCCATGCCCTGATCGAAATCCTAGTGGGAAGGGGCACTACACCAGGGCCATGCCCTGATCGAAATCCTAGTGGGGAGGGGCACTACTCCAGGGCCATGCCCTGATCGAAATCCTAGTGGGGAGGGGCACTACACCAGGGCCATGCCCTGATCGAAATCCTAGTGGGGAGGGGCACTACACCAGGGCCATGCCCTGATCGAAATCCTAGTGGGGAGGGACACTACACCAGGGCCATGCCCTGATCGAAATCCTAGTGGGGAGGGGCACTACTTTTTATAAACAAATGAAACATTATACAAATTAAAACCTGAGATGTATATGCTATTTTCTGGAGGGGAAAAAAAAGAAGAAAAAAAAGTTACATTCTCAAGGGGTAAACCCCCTGCCCCCATCCCCCTGCTCCCCCGGAGGGTACGGCCCTGTTCACAGAGCTTTTAGGTTTGGAGGTAATCACCTGTAGTCGTGCATCCTGGAATAGATTCTATAAATAACTAATTTTACCTTTAATACCTGTTCAATATCCATTTTCTTTACTTACACATGACCCCCCCCCCCCCTTCCCCTCCACCCCAGAATATTTAAATCAATTTCATCGCCTAAACCGAAATAAAAACAACACTTAAAGGTTTTCCTGACAATCGATTATAGCATTGCGCAATCGGTCGAGCTCAAACGATCAATAGTCTGTTACAACCGGTCATTAGTTGGACAACAAATATACACATTACATTATTATAAGGACGCGAATAGATTTAATGCTCTTTCGCACCCGCTTCCGTAGTTCCCGGTTGTCAGTCAAATTCGATTGTAATGATATTGGTTAGTGCGAACGGACCTGTTCGTCTTCGGTAATCTAACTGAACATCACGGAAGACGGATCACTTACGCAAAAGCGAATACCCCCCCCCCCCCCCCCCCAAAAAAAAAAAAAAAAAAACCCCCAAAAAAACCCCAAAAAACAACCCAACAAACAACAACAAAAACAAAACAACAACAACAACAACAAAAAACCCAACACCCCCCCCCCCCCCCCAAGAAAAAAACACACCAAAAAAACAAACCCAAAAAACACCCAAACAACCAACAACCCAGCAACAAGCAAACAAAAACAAGAAAAAATACCCTCCCCCATAAAAGCAACAACACAAAAAACAACAAAAAACAAAACAAAAACAAAAACAAACAAAAAACAGCAAAAACCCCCGAAACAACAACAACAAAACAACACAAAAATAACAATATAAATCTAGCCGCGGGCTAAGAGGTGGTTGTGTACATCAGTGTGAGATGGGACTCTATCCCATGAGTCAACTTGTTATTTTGCCATGAGAAACAAGGCTTGACCAGTTCGGAAAATCACCGTATGCAGGGAAACCATTGCCACATCGGGCGGGGTGGAACGTAGCCTAGCGGTAATACGCTCGGTTGATATTTCTCATTCCAGCCAGTGCACCAAGACTGGTATATCAAAAGCCGTGGTATGTCTGTGAGATGGTGCAAATAAAATAACCCTAGCTCTAGTGGAAATAAATGTAGCGTGTTTACTACTATAATGTCAGAATTACCAAATGTTTGACATCCAATAGCCGATGACTACTAAATCAATGTGTTGTAGTAATATTGTTAAACAAAACACACTTTAGTTCCGAACATTACGGTATGCAGCCAAACTATTCCCACATCGGGCCGGGCGGAACATCCAATAGCCGATGGCTACTAAATCAATGTGTTGTAGTAATATTGTTAAACAAAACACACTTTAGTTCCGAACATTACGGTATGCAGCCAAACTATTCCCACATCGGGCCGGGCGGAACATAGACCAGTGGTAAAGCGCTCGCCTGGTGCATTTGTCGATCTAGGATCGATCACCGTCGGTGGGCCCATTGTGCTATTTATCGCTCCAGCCAGTGTCATATTCTCCCCAGTCTGCAGAATGGTACATTTAAACATCATTTGCTGCTAGTTGAAAAGGGTAACACAGTGACTGGCGGTAGAAGGTTTCGTCTCTAATTATACTTGCGGTCATTAATGTTATGTCTGACACGACATAACCGTACTTTGAGAGACTATTGCGAATTCATTCTTATTGTAATACGTTTCCGAAGAACAAAATGCTTTCAATGACTATAATTTTATGTTTAGATTGTTATAATATGTGTAGCCAGTTCTGTTGCACGGAGTAGCATAGATGTGGTGGGCGCAGTGCCGTATTAACCCATGACAGGGCTCTTAGGCTTCCAGCTTCTTTGGGCCCATCGACATAGTGTTAACATTTAACACTAAAAGAAAAAAAAGGTTGCATGGGCCCCTGCTTTTGGTGGGGGTGTGTGTGTGTGTGTGTGTGGGGGGGGGGGGGTTGAAAATGGGCAGAATTTTGAAAATAGCAATTAGTAAAAAAATTATTAGAATAAATAAAAATTTAAAAAAAAGGTTACAAGCCAAAAATAAAAAAGAATTGACTGCTCGGCCGAATATTTATATAGTTTGAAGCATTTTAGAAGGACAGTCCAAAATTAAATAAGAGAAAGAAGAGAGGATCGAACTATTTAATAATATTATAAAAAAAAGAAGTAATTTCGACATAAAATTTTGAACGCAGATCTAAAAGTTTAAAGTCCGATCGATATGTCCACGCGAGTGGCCTCGTTAAGGCCGTTTGGGTGCACGGCTTAAAGGGACGAGATGGGTTGCATCCCGTCAAGAAAACCCCTAGATTGACAGTCGATAGACGTTGAAGGTGTAGTGCTGTGCTGAAATACAGATCTTGAGAAGCCGGATCCGTCTGAACGAGAGAGAGTATCAGACTAGGGTATAGTCCAGTCGTCATGGGTTGGTATAGTGGTGCGGACGGGCCCGTCTCCGGAGGATACGAGATGGTATCACTATAAAGCAAGGTAAAGTCTAGAAAAAGAGTAGTAGGGGCCGACCCCGCTTCCTATTTCTTCTTAGAGTGGGGCGGTCAATCTTCCAGTGCTGCTAGGACAGGCTCGGACATGTAGAGACTAAACGCGAACAACCGTGGCGTTCTGCAGAATGGCCGTCATACGAGTCACGAAAAAAAACCCCAAGTCGACAGTCAGACGGAGAAATGACGTGGAGGCAAGGAATCTCGCTAAAAAAAGAATCCAACCTGGTGGTGCAGGCTGTCGAAACGAGAAGCGTTCCAGCGTTCAATCAGTTCCAATGGCTGCATACATCCTAGTACAAAACTTCATTTCGCTGACAAAAACAACGAAATGAAGGACTCCCAAGTCGAGCACACGAAAGCACGTGCAGTGTGCACACGCGAAACAAACACGTCTTACCGCGTGGAGCTCCAGACTGGGAATCCCAAATGTTAAGGTTTTTTTTAGTTACCAGTTTTCATTCATATATATATATATATATATATATATATATATATATATATATATATATATATATATATATATATAATTCTCATTATCTTAATATAAAAAAAACCTTTAGATAGTACTATATATATTTTAAACAATTTGGGTCTCCATATTTTTAAAAATTATATATTTGTTCGTGTTGAACACATGAACATATCGCCTACTTTATATCTGTAGTTTCATTGTATACTTTTCAAAGCAACAGACTCGTCCTACTTCAATATGCTAACACAAATGTAAGACGATTACAAAAATTCACTGATGTGTCTGATCCATAAGTGTATGACGTAAACGAAAATAATTAAGTTGATACTCAAACTTAAAAATGTTTTTTTTTTTCAGACATAGATGTTTGAACCAACAATAATCTTAAGAGAATGTTACACTTATCCATCACACTAAGAGGGAAGGCTGCCAAAACCTCACTTTTTCTCGTGTCTTTTTGACAGCCCGTAGAAATTGCAGAGTGTAACAAACGGACATCTCATTTGCCGGACTAGTATTTCTGTCACTGTAGAAGGAATTTAAGTCCGGTAGGAATACAAGTCCTAGGGAAAAACAACTTTAAAATAAACCAGGCATGAAAGTCCGGGTAGGACTATAGTTCCTAAGGTATGGAGGTCCGATAGGACTACTGTTCCTACGGACCTGCATTCCTTTTACAACGACCCTGGTCAAAGATTTGTCGTTCACATTTTGTATTTCCAAGACCCATTTATAATGAAAAATTCCTCTCAGCTCTCATTAACGTGCCAGGAATCAAAGTAATTGTCATATATGAACCGTATATTTGACCCTTGTTTTATTTTACTGGTGAATTAGAATATGCATTTACGCGTACACAAGTATGAAATAACCATATTAGTATACAATAAAACACCTCAGGTCCCTCCCCCAAACGCGGCAGAAAAAAAAAAATATATGTATGTGCCTCACATTGTTGTCCCTTGTTTCATCTTAAAACAATGTAAATATACATGTTCTCCTATGAATGTAACAATAATAATAATTAAAAAAAAACCCAAAAAAAAAACCGGTCACACAAATATAAAAAGATTATATTTTTTTTATTAGTTTTATGATTGATCTTATTTTAAAATGGATTATTCGAGAAGTATAAATGTCATTGTGAAGTTGTATACAGTTGTTAAGTCTATACTCTTGTTTAACATCATGAACGGGAAATGTTACCATTATTGAATTATATAATATCACCAGGAACCAGGTGAATACCAACACATAACATGTAATGCATAAAATATATAATGTGTAATATGGAGAAGTAAAATGTTCAAGCCATAATTAGAAACTATTTTAATCGATTTTTCAGTAACAAAACCCATTGTTAGTAGATTACATCTCCAAGCTACCGTTGGCTTATCATTAATTTCATATGAATTTATTGGTCGTGCTCATATCCAATTAATGATCAATCACGCTGTCCTGGGCACTTGCATCGGCTATCTGGGCCGTCTATGCAGCACAGAGGTTAATGATCAATCACGCTGTCCTGGGCACTTGCATCGGCTATCTGGGCCGTCTATGCAGCACAGAGGTTAATGATCAATCACGCTGTCCTGGGCACTTGAGTCCCATCTGTGCACAGATTAAGATTGACGCGGTCCTGGTCACTGCATCGCTATCTTTCTCTGTGCAGCACAGAGGTCATGATCATAAGCTGTCCTGTCTGTATGTCCATCAACTCCACGGCGACTCAGCGAGTAAGAACAATGATAAGCGTGTCTGTACGTCCATCAACTCCATAACGCATTAACATGATGTAGACGCAAATAACAATTACACATGATGTGCAGGAGAAGGCTCACGAAATATAGTAAGGAGGGAACCAATGGCAGAAGGGCACTTTGAATAATTCCAGAAAAGGGCAATACGATGGAAAATTTAAACAAATTGATAAATAAAGCGCACTTAATTTGTTTAGGACATGACAGGACATTTACGGTATCATACAAAATTAGGATAAAAAAATAAAATATACGTAAACCATGCAACTCAAACGACCACGCAACCGATTGAGCAAAATCCCGCGATATATATATATATATATATATATATATATATATATATATATATATATATGCACATATCCATTATATATTATGTGTACATGATGTGTGAGGACAGAACCACGAAATATTCTAGGGAGGGAATCAAGGGCAGACGGGCACTTTGACGAACTGCCTAAAAAGGGCAATACGATGGAAAATGTAACCAAATTATTGCTAAATAAGGTGCTCTTTCATTTGTATGGGAAGGGTTGAAAGTCACCATAATCCGTGATATCTTAAATTTAATACGCATAAAAACAAATATTGGAGTATGGTATAATATGAAATAATAGAAACACGTTGTATATATATATATATATATATATATATATATCTTTGTGTGTGTATGTGTGTGTCTCGGTGTGTATGTGTGTGTGTGTGACTTTACCCAGGGAGCATGTACCGAACTCCCTTAAGATCTTGCTCCCTTTTGAAGCGGCCTCGTTTGCCTTCGACTAAAATATATGATCCCCCCTTCACAAACACCTGGATCCGCCATGTCAGCGAACGATTATTCGTGTAGCATTTCGTCATTACCTGGAATGAATCTCGATTCCTCCGTTCACGCCCGGCAACGTCCTTTGGCACTGTGATGTCAACAACGGTGTGGTTGGGAAAGCCGTGGAAGACGATGCATCGGTCGCAGTAATAGATGTCGCAGTCCAGACACATACCTTTTGCCCACTCGGTGCACAGAGAACATCGATGACTCAGCAGACACTGGGCTTGAGTGATGATATCGTTGTTTACTGACGCTCGTTGTTCGGATGTAGGGGTTGTCGTTGTTGCTACTGGTCTATTGGCAATTTCCTTTGAATATAAAAATATATGTATGGAGACAGGAGGGTAAACGGACGAGAGAGAGAGAGAGAGAGAGAGAGAGAGAGAGAGAGAGAGAGAGAGAGAGAGAGAGAGAGAGAGAGAGAGAGATGGAACGAGAGAAAGAGCGAGAGCGAGAGAGCAAGAGAGAGCGAGAGCGAGAGAGCAAGAGAGAGCAAGAGAGAGAGAGAGAGAGAGAGAGAGAGAGAGAGAGAGAGAGAGAGAGAGAGAGACTAAAGCCAGTAACCACTCTGTTCTAATTAGGTTGCAGAGAAGTAAATTGACCAGCCAGCGTCGTGTTGCCCACGAAGATAGTGCCTTTAAAATAACATAATTTATGAGTTTAAAAATAGGTAAGAAATTGGATCTTTGACAGGAATTGCACCTACATTTATGGTGCACAGTTGTGTTGAATGAGATCTCACTTTCCATGAGTGATTTGTACATACCGAGTATGAATACATGGTCGGGGTGGAGAGACTTCCTAGCAGCCGTGAAATGGCAAAATGGGCAAGATTATTTCCAGATTTAAGGTTGACATCACCCAGTTCAGACATACTTGCTGCACAAAACAAGGACTGGCCATCATCACTACATGTGTGATTCACCTGGGAAAAAATCTCTTTTTCTATTTTTTTAAATGTATGTTAATATGGTGGACATTGTGTTATGATTTACTTCGCTGCTACCATTACGTAGTATCTAGACACAAACCAGGGGAGACAACCCATATTAGCGTTCAACTGACACATTACTGAACATTATTAGACCTTATAAAGATTTTAGTACCAAAACTCCTTGTCTGTAGATATAGCTAGCATGACGGTAATCCCTCGTGCCGCTCCTAGAAAACCATGATATTATTGTCATCGATTTAAGTATTTTATCACAAATCTCGCCTGGTGTTTTGTTATTATTATCATCAATATATCATTTACAGATTATTGTAGTAGTAATACAGTTACAAATGCAAATACAGGCACAGCGGAAGCAAGTCGAAATTAGTGTGTGTGGGAGGGGAGGGGGAGGATTGACTGAGATCGAGGGCGCTAAGCAACGTTTCTACGGGGTTCGGGCGTATGCAACCCCTACTCCTAACATTTTGAAAACTGGATGTCCTGAAATACATTTTTCTGCTTTTTACAAGTGAAACTCATCTCTGCCTTAAGATTTACTATCAATAATATTTTTGATACCCGACTTTCACCGGATACCTTTTTCAATGAATTTTTAGTTATGAATGGATAGGCCAATCAATTTAACCGGTGAACAATTACAACTGTACTTACAGCCCCTGTCACCTCGGATGTTGAAGCACCAAACACAAGAGAAGACAATCGCTGACTAACTTGACGAACATGACCAAGCAATCCGATTGGCTGTTGGCTCAAGTTGGCGTTCTGCAGAGTGTATAATTTATGATAATCAACAATGCATAATGAGACGACAGGTCCCCCTTTTCCTAATTTATATTCATTAAAACACAGTCGTTTTCGACTGAGAGCTTTTATATTGCACGTAACCTTTCATTCACTTGGCACAACTCAGGGCATTAAGAAGTCTAGTGTTAGAATCATCGCCAAAACACCCACCACTGACCTTGATGTTGTACATATTTTATCGCCAAAACGAAAACCACGAATTTGACAATTAAATGACGTGTTCTATCTGTGTGGGGCCGGGTATGCTCAACTTTCGCGAACACCTGATGTGATTGATAGAAAATTCGGAGTTAACGGCGAAATGTCATTTGAGTTCTGCCTTGTGCATGTTTGGCATTAATATTACCAGTCCTTTTACAGATGCGTTAGAGTGTATGCTTAACAGTCCTCCAAATAGTACGCCACCTGCCAATGATCCATATAAGCAGTCGCGGCATTAAAAAAAAAATCATGTAGACCAAGCTTCGAAATTGGCATGAAGTAAGAGGTACTAGCAGCTCCAAATACACTATTATACTTTCTGATTTAATCAGGTTCATGGGCAAAGACCAACGTCCAAGCATGTTTTACATGACGCATCCTTCAGATTCAGGTATGCTCAGCGTAGGTCCTGCCTTTGGTATGACCAGTGGCTTGGAGGTGTATGTGGTTGAGTGATGATGGGCGGGCTTAATGAGTAACAATTGCTTTCTATTCTAAAATATTTTTACAACTATAGAACTTATATCAATACCTGTGTTTTCTAGAATTGCTTCTTAATGTATGGGTTTTGCTTCAAGTTTAATCTTTGACAAGTGAATATTGTTTTCCACTTTACACCTTATAGACTGCCTTGTGAAAAGATATCGTTCAGAATTTGTAGTTTTGTTCAGAGCAGACAAAGCGAACAGCCTAAGTTTTGGCGATAACTTTATTTCCACAGTTGTAAACAATCCTCTATCGTAATATATAACATGTGCAACACCTTTTGTGTGATACAACAATGTGCTATACATAGGTAAATCTGTCTGTCTCCGTTTATTGGAAGCGTATCAATTTATTTTAGAGATCAGTGAGAAAATGTAATATTGAAATAATAATTATACATCTGCGCTCTGCTAAAAAACCTACATTAACACGACTACAAAATAAATATATACAGAGATTGGTTGTAATTATTGTAAAGCGAACACGTAAAGCCAGTAGTGTTTTAGTGCGACTGGAATCAAGTTTTTCTGTTGGACACACACACACACACACACACACACACACACCTTCATTAGCTGACTCAAACCAACTTCATATCAGATACAGTTCTTTCAAATAGGTTAAGCTGCTGTTAGGTTTATGCCAGCATTGTATTGATGGTTGAAACAGAGATGAAAGTGGTGTATGAAAATAAATATCAGGAAGTATTTATGCTGGTGAATGGATGCTATGGATGACCCCAGGGATAGGGTTACACACAATGGTGGCCTCCATCCAACATGTATGGACAGTGTCGGCCAAATCCATATCGTAAGTTTTGGACGGAGAATATGGAACGTTTTGGAGAGACAGCGTAAAGTCCGGAAACACGCTACGAAATTCCAAATAAATAAACTTTAATCTCCGTTGAAAGACACATCATCTCAAAAAAGGGATTCTACTGTAATCTGATCAGTCTTTTGCAGTCTGACAACTGTCTAGTTAAACTATATTGTGTTCATTCTGTATTCACACACAGATTACTTAAGACGTCCAAACATCTATATAAGCAGAATCCAGCAAATTGCTTCGTCATCGTGAGTTCTTGCATTATAGTTCGTGGCCTCTTCAGATCGGCATACCGTCACAACCTTGTTTGAAACGTCATTTGAACTCTGCCGTTTTCAGAGATACGATCGATCCTGAACATATTAATGATTTTGTCGTCGAGATTTCTTGATGCTTCGGGCTGGATTCGCACACTGCAGAGAGACAAAAGTAGAGCAAGATGTCTCTGCTGTCACAGGTTTGAGACATAAATATGTCCTATGTTGTAGTCGCGTGTTGTAATGTTTCCTTGTGCAGTAGCAGAGGGTAATGGTGAATTATTTGTGAGTAGCAGAGGGTAATGGTGGATTATTCGTGGAGTTTTAGAGGGTAATGGTGGATTATTCGTGGAGTTTTAGAGGGTAATGGTGGATTATTCGTGGAGTTTTAGAGGGTAATGGTGGATTATTTGAGTCAGGTAAAGCATTTGTATAAATATGTTATGGGCCCTGAGGATTACACTTTGCAAGGGCGGATCCAAGGGCGGATCCAAGGGCGGGAAGGTAGATAGTTTCTCACGACGAAAACATTTGTTCCCCACTTATTTTAAGTGTCTTCGACGCTAATATACAACTTTAACTGATCTAGTTGCGTGCATCTGTTCACACTGAATCAAACAGTATACCATAACACTCTCGTAGCATCTCACCATATCAAAGTTCGAAGGGCACCTAACGTTGTTTAAGTATGCCATTAAATACAACAATGCTAACTATTGGAACCTGTAGTCATAAATAGCTCTTTTATTCGACCAGACATTATCTGTAATGTATTTGCACCACACTCTGTTAGCGTCAAAAAGAGTCAGATTAATTGACATGTAACCTTTTGACTTTGCTTTAAATTGCAATGTAAGTAAACACGTTTCTTAACATATTTTCTTCAAATTGTATAGATTAAATCTCATTGTAATACAAGGATTATGGCACATGCTAACTGCAACAACTTGTAGCCAAATGATTTGCCAACTAATGGCGACAGTCTATGCACTGTATAGACAGTGCACGTCATACAAAAGACCCATTGATGACACCCAGAGCGTTCCAAAAATTCAATAGCTTCTCAACGTTTCACAAACACTTGGTATCAGCACTGCTGCAGAGATGCATTAGTATAGTGCACACAGTCATGGCGTCGTTCAAATGTCCAATGACTTTGTGCAGATATACGGCCTTGGTTACCAAAATTGTTTTGTCATTTACATTCAATGTACTTAGCTACTAAGACAAACAATTTAGCAATTTAGAAAATGTGTTTAAATAAAATAAAACTAATGACTCCCAAAATAAAATAAAATGCTGAATTTACTTGATGCATCAGTATGTCAGTTTGTCAGTATAAGTAACAAGAGAATGTTCAAAGAAAGAAAGAAATGTTTTATTTAACGACGCACTCAACACATTTTATTTACGGTTATATGGCGTCAGACATATGGTTAAGGACCACACAGATTTTGAGAGGAAACCCGCTGTCGCCACTTCATGGGCTACTCTTTCCGATTAGCAGCAAGGGATCTTTTATTTGCGCTTCCCACAGGCAGGATAGCACAAACCATGGCCTTTGTTGAACCAGTTATGGATCACTGGTCGGTGCAAATGGTTTACGCCTACCCATTGAGCCTTGCGGAGCACTCACTCAGGGTTTGGAGTCGGTATCTGGATTAAAAATCCCATGCCTCAACTGGGATCCGAACCTAGTACCTACCAGCCTGTTGACCGATGACCTAACCACGACGCCACCGAGGCCGGTATGAGAATGTTCAATACAAAGTGTGTAACTGCCACATCATTGAATGTAGCTTGGGGGCTCATGCATCATTCAGTAGTACCATATTGATAAAAAAAAAAAATTGTAGTATACATTTTAAGTGTACACAGTGACCGAATACAAAAAAAAATTCATTTCTCCTTTCAAACCAACCCCCCCCCCCAAAAAAAAAAAAAAAAACCCCACAAAAAAACCCCCCAAAAAAACCCCACAACAAAAAACCCCAAACATATAACCCCATATAAAGCCCCAGAAAAACAGAAACAAAAATACAAGCCTTCCCACAAAAAACCCCCAACAACAACATAGTTAAAAAATAGTACCTGGTCGTGATGTCCAGTCTCCAGCGTATTGCTTCTGCTGCGGTCTCCGGTAACAGCTGGTGAATGGTGTGCTGCAGCTAATGCACTAGCTGATGACGAACACGACAACGAAGCTGATACTGATGACGTAGCTACTGACATAGCTGATACTGACGACTCTGTTGTACCTATTACTCTAGCTGACTCTGCAGGTGGGGCAGTAGGCGATGCTATAAGTGATGTTGGAGGAGGGATACCTTCTACTGCCGGCCCTGTTTGGCACCCTGTTAGGGCTAGATGTCCTGCAGGTTCTGCGTCACATCCTCCCAGGGCTGGACGTCCTATGTGTGCTAGTGGTACCAGTGTGTGTTCAGGGGAGGATTCTACCGTGGGATGAAACGCTCGCAGACACCGCTCACAGAATGTCAGGCCACATTGGACGCAGCGACTTGTAGCTAGTGACGCCTGTGTCGGGTCACATAGTGGACAGTTGGCCGAATCTTGTTCTTCATCCTATGGTTAGAGGAAAGGAATGTTTGTATTTAAGACTTTCCAGCAATTTGTTTGAACACTACTACTACTACTACTACTACTACTATTGCGCTTACTAATCATGGTGCCGCTCTAATTACTACTACTACTACTATTGCGCTTACTAATCATTGTGTTGCTCTTACTACTACTATTACTACTACTACTCTACTACTACTACTACTACTACTACTGTAGTAGTACCACTGCTGCTGCTACTACTACTATTACTACTACAACTACTACTACTACTACTACTACTACTCCTACTATTACTATTACTACTACTACCTGGGTATGACCAAAACAAAACCCATCCGCAAACTTATGTGAGAACGGCTTCGTTCATACCCTGAAGGACGTAAAAGAAATAGAAGACAATCCTTAAATATAAAACATGTAGAATACCGATATTTTCATATATTAATGTAATATATCAGCAACAAACAAACAACAACAACAACAATTACTACGACTATTAAAACTACCGCTACTAATAAATATATAATAGTAACAATATCATAACGAACACAAGAAGAAGAACAATAATCAAATCAACAATAGCAATATATTAGTAAATATAAAACACGTGCTATACCAAACTATTCATACAGCACCCCCAAAAAAAACAAAAAAAACAAACACAAAACAACAACAACAACAAACAAACAAACAAACAAAAAACCACACAAAAACTCCACAAAAAACCCAAACACCAAAACAACAACAAACAAACACAACACAACACAAGCACAACACAACACAAACACCACCAATAACACCAACAAAAATACCACCAAGAACAAGAACAACGAGTAGTGATACAATATCTTACTGCGGATTCCCTTTGTTCGTCAAGCTTGTAGACTGGGTGACTGGCGGTGGTTCCAGTGCGGGGGTGCACCTCGGCCAGACAGCGCTCGCAGAACGACATGAAACACTCGCTGCAGTGGTACGTGGCTCGACACGGGGGCTTCCTGTCGCACGGGGAGCACTCTCTGGGAACCTCTGCCTGGAAGTCTACATCCTGCCCCGCAGTATGCGCCGATGAGCCTGGTGCTCCAGCAGCTAATGTCGTCGGACTGTCTGTTCTTGGAGATATTGCTTCAACTCTGGCAGAATTCCGATTGACAAGGTCCCTTGAAGATGTTGCTGGACCACTTGGATGATTTAAATTGCCAGTGTTCACGGAAACAATAACTTGACGGCGTGGGTTATTTAAAATGTCAGGGTTCCTGGAAGGTGTGTCTGGAGCACTTGTATAATTAGAACTGATATGCCTTTGATTCGATGTCAAATTCGACGACAAATGCGATGCTGCAGCTGTCCTATACTCAACAGAAATTTCGCCAGCAGGACTATGACTCCGTTGTTGACTTGACAGGACTCCTACATCTCTATCTGAATAAGGTCTCTTCTGGTCTGCAATTGGAGAGAAATGGAATCGACTGGAAGGCGGACAAGCAGATCCAGTAGACAGTCGATTGTCGGGAGAGTGTCGGCGTTTCTTAGCCCCCTGTTTGTAAATAGCTACCATATTGCTCATGGGAAAGTTCCTCTTTAAAGTGGAGATACCCTTGTCTTCTAAACAAACATCCTGTTGGCATTCTGGACACTTAAACACGCTTTCGGTGCCGTCCTTTGTCATGGCCCGGACGCAATTCCTGCACAGGGAGTGGAGGCAGGGGAGGAGCATGGGGTCGGTGTACAGCTCAAAACATATCGCACACGAGAGCTGCCGCTCCATTTCGCTGTCTGCATCATCACCGGCCTTCATTGTTCACTGATCCAGGATCGTAGAATGCTTTCGCGTAAGATTTCTGGAAAACATAAATGACTGGAAGAATGGAATCAGTTTTTTTTTTTTTATTTAACGAAACCACTAGATCACATTGATTTACTAATCATCTGCTATTAGATGTCAAACATATGGTAATTCTGACACGTAGTCATCAGAGGAAACCCGCTACATGTTTTCCCAATGCAGCAAGGGATCTTTTATATGCACTTTCCCCACACACTGCGGCCTTTGATATACCAGTCATGGTTCACTGGCTTGAACTAGAAATAGCCCAGTGTGTCCACCGACGGGGTGGCGGGAAGAATGAGCACAATAGGTATATCAAAGGCCGTGGTATTCGCTATTATGTCTGTGGGATGGTGTACATAAAATGTGGACACATGTGAGATTAAGTATAAATTACCCAAATGTTTCACATCCAATCATTAATATATCAATGCGCTCTAGTGGTGTCGTTAAACAAAACAATTTAGTTTTTACTTTATATTACATTTAAAGTTTTGTTTAATGACACCATTGAAACACATTGATTTATTAATCATAAGCTATTGGATGTCAAACATTTGATGATTTTGAGACACAGTCTTAGAGAGGAAGCCCGCTAGTAACAAGATATCTTTTATATACACCTTGCCACAGACAGGATAGCACACACCAAGGTATTTAAAATACCAGTCGTGCTGCACTGACTTGAACGAGAAATAGCCCAATGGTTGCACCGACGACGATCGATCCTAGACCGACCGTGTATCAGTCGAGCGCTTTACCATTGGGCTACGTCCCGCTCCCCGGAATACCCCCCATAATGACTAATGACAAATTAATGGATGTGTATTCGAACGGACAAGCGGACTAAATTAATGGATGTGTATTCGAACGGACAGGCGGACTAAATTAATGGATGTGTATTCGAACGGACAGGCGGACTAAATTAATGGATGTGTATTCGAACGGACAGGCGGACTAAATTAATGGGTGTATTCGAACGGACAGGCGGACTAAATTAATGGATGTGTATTCGAACGGACAGGCGGACTAAATTAATGGATGTGTATTCGAACGGACAGGCGGACTAAATTAATGGATGTGTATTCGAACGGACAGGCGGACTAAATTAATGGATGTGTATTCGAACGGACAGGCGGACTAAATTAATGGATGTGTATTCGAACGGACAGGCGGACTAAATTAATGGATGTGTATTCGAACGGACAGGCGGACTAAATTAATGGATGTGTATTCGAACGGACAAGCGGACTAAATTTGGTTACATGAAAGGATGGATGTATGTATAAATGAATTATTGGGCAAATTAAAGAAATGAATGGGTAAATTAACAAACGGAATGGGTAAATTAACAAACGGAATGATGATTGCATCAACGATTTAGATAACAAATGCATAAACGAATGTATGACCATTTTCTTTATTAAAAAATACGAACATATTAATATAATGGTTTTAAAGTTTATAATGCCTTACTTTGTATTGCATTTAATATTATTGTTTGTGCCTTATTTTACTTCAATAACGTTACTAGTGATTTTAGTGATAGCCATCTAAATTAAAAAACACAAATTATCAGTTATCAGGATTCGAACCTACCGCACCGATTCGCATGGCGTGTGCCATCCAGCGACCTTGACCACTCGGCCCTCCACAAAAATGTAAGGACGGTTAACCGTCGTTAAGAAAGCGTTCTGACAGACACTCGGGTTCGAAACTAATGTAACAGTTTCTATTAGTATACACACATTTTAAATTGCAACGGGCCTAAGGGACGGTCCATAAATGTCAATGGTTTTCATAATCCTAACAATGTTAGGATTGGGTTTGACCCCCTCCCCCCCCCCCCCCCCCCCTAATCCTAACATAAAAACATTGATATAATGTGTACGAAACATTGACCTTCGATGGACTGATGTTTTACCTGAAAAGCAATCCGAACATGGCTTTTACCCCCTCCCCCCTTCCGAACATTGTTCGGATTGTGAAGCACATCGATATTTATGGACCGTCCCTAAGACATGTTCAGCGTGGTTAATATTTCGCCTGTCCCTTCATAATAAAAGATCACATTTGCACCATGGTGAATAATTAAAACCAAATGCAAATTTCGCCGAGCGCTGTCGAATAAATTGACTGGTGCCATCGTCTTCTGTCATAACACAGCCCTCTACAGTTAATCACAAAATACCAGTTTATCGAGCGACCGCCATCGCTTGTCCTCAACACGCCACAGGTGTACAGCTATGAAATACAATCCCTCTTGACCTTTGACACTAAACGTCAGATACAAGCTACAAGCAAAACCCGTAACATTATCTTGTGAACGGTTATTTGGATTAATGGGTTTGGATTCACTACTCTGGTTGTCAGTGTTAATATCGTTATGTATGTGCGTGGGTGCACTGTACTGTATTATAATTTACTGTATTGTACTATACTGTAATATATTATTAAACACATCATATCGTAACATAATATGTTATGATATATGTTTATATTATATGATATCATAAGATATACCACACCACGCCACATCACATCACATTATGCCACGTCACGTCACGTCATAGTGCATTATATCATTGCTTTATTTTAAAATGTAGCATTACTTCTATCATTACTAGGAAGTTCAATTCACAAGATGTTACCTTTTTAGAGACGTCGTTTCTTAGAAATGCCACCACTCACTAGTTGGTGACGGGTGACCTGCTTTACCTATACTGATACGTGAATCTTAGTAGGCAATGATCGACTTGTGAGATTTGGGTCACTGGGTTAGCTACACAAACACCCGTTTACCGAGGAAAATAACACACCAACACTAAACGAAATATATCTACACATAACTAATAACCATCTTGAAAACTGGCATTACTGAGATGTAAAATTATACACCCAAATAGCCGGTACTCACTTATCATGCGATCTTAGAGTTCGCCATTTTGACCTTGTGTAATTCGTTCAGAGTAACAGACAGTTAAACAGTTAAATATTAAATACATGTTATAACGCTGGTGTATTTATGCGAGAACATATAAGATGTACATACCTGACGTCAGCTGTAAATATAAATAGTATGCATACGATCGCATCTAGGATAAATCCGGACGAGACCGGTAGAACTGATTTAGAAAGTGTGTGGACAAGCTATATATGGTTTGGGAGAATAACGTACGTCGGGTAAAGCGCGACAATGCTAGCGTCACAGGCACGAAGCCGGGCAAAGGCACATATATTGAGGTGAGTGTGGTGTGTGCGTGTGTGTATGGGGGGAGGGGGCGGTGATGTATCTGGGGGTCACCAATGGCATTAAACACGTCCGATGTAGCCACCTACCTGTAAATCTAAACCAAGCTCAGTGTTACCAGATAATGAATGAATGAATGAATATTTAACGACACCCCAGCACAAAAATACACATCGGCTATTGGGTGTCAGCGACCCCACCCCCACCCCCAACTCAGGAGTATTATATGGTCTTTTCCGCGTAGTAAAATAAAAAATAAAAATAATGATAAAAAATGGAATAAAAAAACAAATTAAAAATAAATAAATAAATAAACATCTTCTGGAAGGACATATGTCCCCCTTTTCTCTCCTGCTAGGTACCGCAGACCAAAACAAAATTTATTTATTTTTTCTTTATGGTCATAGTTTCATTAAATCTGTTGCTCTTATTGAAAAAACATCACTATATTATCCAAATGAAGCAAAATAGAGTCGTAGTAGCCTTGTACTTCTGTGACCAAACATGGCCGAATTGACGATTTTAATTGTCATTTACGTCCACTTTTGTAAACCAAAAAATAACAGAGAAATTTCTGTTGGAAGCTTATACATATTACAAGCAGTTATCAATGTTGCATCTCTGAAAATTTCAAGTGAAAATATAAAGGGTTACTATTATTTCTGATAACATATGTATTCTTGGGGTAGGTTCGAAACCGCTCCAAAATGACAAAAAAACTCAAAAATCTTGGAATACGTAATTTAATGACAAGGTCAGAATAACATTTTCAGTTCATATTTATTTACGCTTATACAATAATGTACATCCAGACCAATAATAAAAAGGAAAACATAAAGGTTTAGATCGCAGATGGAAAGTGGATACACGTTACATAAAAAATAAGCTTCTTGTTTCAAAATATAAAAAAAAAAAAAAAAAAAAAAAAAAAAATATATATATATATATATATATATATATTTACCTAGACTCATAATAATATTGAATACTTGAAGATTTCAATAAAAGATGCAATAAAACTTATCATATGTACCAGTCTTTTAACTCAAACCAGTAAAAACTTATCACACGACGAATGCCAGTGATTGGCCAATATGTTTAATCAATTTCTTACAAAAATATTTACATACTTTATACCTTCAATATCATTATTAGAAACAAAGCAATATAAGTAGCCATATTTCACCTTTGAAAGGAATGTCCAAACACTCGTACAATATCAGAAAGGTAAATTTCTATCCAGAAAAAATATCCCCAAAACATATTTTAGCAGCTGAAACACTTAAGGCATGAGACAGCAGTCACACATGTGTGCTAAATAATTTACTAAATGCAGCTATGATTATTTTAGTTCAATAAAGTGCTTTATAAAACAAATTCAAACAATGAATTATTATAAATATAACTATATACCATTTGAATAATAATAAAACATTTATGGCTAGATCTACCAAATTTAGCATCCATGAAAGAGTATTAGTCTAAATTTGTCTATGAATTATTATCACACACTTCATTTCTGTTCCAGGTTCTGTCACAGTTGGAAACAGAAAACATAACAGCATCAAGCTTAAAGTATAATTGAATCTACTGAAAGTTGTCTCATAACCACGTGTACTCTCCCACTCCGTTTCCATTTCAGGTTTCTCCATAGACGCACAGAGACTACACATTTCCTGGAATAAAGACAAATACCCATTATGACCATGGTTATTTATCTTTTTGTTTCAAATATTGTAATTAGTAATTTTATCAAAATGTGTCCCTGCTGTGAAGTTCTATATTTTCGCTTTTGCGGGTCAGCGGGACAGAGTTACCTCCCTTGAAATATTTTCGATGTCGAATTAAACTAAATTGCTTTTTTTTTTAAATTACCAAACAAATATTTTTATGCTGTTTTATTATATTACTATATATATATATATATATATATATATATATATATATATATATATATATATATATATATATATATATATATATATATATCAATATCTCAGTGAAATCGCCCTTTTCGGGGCAAAATAAGACGTATTCAAAGTTTCACTTGCCTCAAAAAAAAGTCTTTTTGTAGTCGTTCAACTTCGGAAACAGGATATACATCAATCGGAAGGTATGTACTTCTCATAACAACAAAAAACCCGTGTAAAATCGTCATCAAAATAAGCGTATTCTGGCCTTGAACAACACTACCGATTGTGAACCAAACTCGTGACATTTCGGAATATGGGCGCAGCTGCGCCCCTAGCGGCGGCTGCGGTCACTACTCCTGCTACCAAAGGCGTAGCCAGAAGGGTGAGGTGGGTGCACGGGTCCATACCCCCCCCCCCCCCAATCAAACCTTTTGTTTTTTGTTTTTACTGTATTACATTTTATAAAATCATACATACATACACACACATACACACACACATACATACATACATACATAAACACACACACATACACACATACATACACACATACATACATACATAAATACATACATACATACATACAATACATACATACATATAATTTATAGTGTGGATTGCCCCCGCCCGAATATAAATTCCTGGCTACGCCACAATTCGTTACACCCTACCCTAGTGAATCAGCACAATTATGACAATTCTACAAGCATAAATAAGTTAAAGATTAAACTTATTTATTTTATCACATTTTTATTTTATTATATTTTTTATTTTATTTTACCATTAAATTACTCACAACTTTAACAAAGCCACGATCGTTCTAGTCGTCCTAGTGTTTTGAGCACTACTAATTATAAAAGTGCTCGAAATGCGAGATAGAAACCTGTACGTTTCGCAAGGAAAATATTTGGGTCATCGATCGCAACAAATGTTCTCGAATGTTTGATCTACATGTACATGCCGTTCTAATTGAATTGTTGTAAATGAAAGTAACGATAATGTTATACTTACAGAAGTATGATGAACTAGAAATCAATGGTGGTTACAGGCTACCGATTAGAGAAATATGCTTACGATTATTTCCAATGATTACTAAGAACTGTGGATTTCCCCGTGTCATGTGACCTAAAAAAAGGCCACTTCCTGGTCTGTTTATAGTCGTGCTGGGAAACCCTATTGGTTCTAATAGACGAAATCAATTCCTATTGCCGACAATGTTAACGTTTGCTAATAAAAGTGATATAAGCAGCGTATCAACACACGGCATCTCACATCTAATCTACCTGCAAGAAAATGTGGGGCCACATACTATTTACGAGATTTAATTAACGTTTTTAATAGCAACCGTCATTTTTGCTGAAAATTGCAGTTCCATTTTTGGGGGTACCCCGCGTTAGTTTCAACCTCTGGTATATACTGCATAACAACTGTATAACAAATGAAATATATATATATTTTTTGTCAATGGATAGTAGTATTTGCACAAATAATCAATGTCAAATATTACTACCAATCACACCCGCAGCTGCTTTTACTCCGTAGACTACCGGAATATTTGTGATCCTCCGAGATGTTACGATATGTTGTGAATTAGTTGATGCGGACCTGCAAACCACTGGGATGTTCTGGTGGGCAGCCAACGATAAGAGCTGTCAGATCGAACAATAAGAGCTGCCAGATCGAACAATAAGAGTTGTCAGATAGAACAATAAGAGCTGTCAGATCGAACAATAAGAGTTGTCAGACAGAACAATAAGAGGTGTCAGATCGAACAATAAGAGCTGTCAGATCGAACAATAAGAGTTGTCAGATAGAACAATAAGAAGTGTCAGATAGAACAATAAGAGCTGTCAGATCGAACAATAAGAGTTGTCAGATAGAACAATAAGAGGTGTCAGATAGAACAATAAGAGTTGTCAGATAGAACAATAAGAGCTGTCAGATCGAACCATAAGAGGTGTCAGATCGAACAATAAGAGTTGTCAGATCGAACAATAAGAGGTGTCAGATCGAACAATACGAGGTGTCAGATCGAACAATAAGAGTTGTCAGATAGAACAATAAGAGTTGTCAGATCGAACAATAAGCTGTCAGATCGAACAATAAGAGGAGTCAGATAGAACAATAAGAGGTGTCAGATCGAACAATAAGAGTTGTCAGATAGAAAAATAAGAGCTGTCAGATAGAACAATAAGAGCTGTCATATAGAACAATAAGAGCTGTCAGATAGAACAATAAGAGGTGTCAGATCGAACAATAAGAGCTATCAGATCGAACAATAAGAGCTGTCAGATCGAACAATAAGAGTTGTCAGATCGAACAATAAGAAAAAAATGTTTTATTTAACGACGCACTCAACACATTTTATTTACGGTTATATGGCGTCAGACATATGGTTCAGGACCACACAGATTTTGAGAGAAAACCCGCTGTCGCCACTACATGGGCTACTCTTCCGATAGGCAGCAAGGGATCTTTTATTTGCGCTTCCCACAGGCAGGATAGCACAAACCATGGCCTTTGTTGAGCCAGTTATGGATCACTGGTCGGTGCAAGTGGTTTACACCTACCCATTGAGCCTTGCGGAGCACTCACTCAGGGTTTGGAGTCGGTATCTGGATTAAAAATTCCATGCCTCGACTGGGATCCGAACCCAGTACCTACCAGCCTGTAGACCGATGGCCTGCCACGACGCCACCGAGGCCGGTCGAACAATAAGAGTTGTCAGATAGAACAATAAGAGTTGTCAGATAGAACAATAAGAGCTGTCAGATATAACAATAAGAGGTGTCAGATAGAACAATAAGAGTTGTCAGATCGAACAATAAGAGGTGTCAGATCGAACAATAAGAGTTGTCAGATGGAACAATAAGAGGTGTCAGATCGAGGTGTCAGATCGAACAATAAGAGGTGTCAGATCGAACAACAAGAGCTGTCAGATCGAACAATAAGAGGTGTTACATCGAGGTGTCAGATCGAACAATAAGAGGTGTCAGATCGATCAATAAGAGCTGTCAGATCGAACAATAAGGGGTGTCAGATCGAACAATAAGAGTTGTCAGATAGAACAATAAGAGTTGTCAGATCGAACAATAAGCTGTCAGATCGAACAATAAGAGGAGTCAGATAGAACAATAAGAGTTGTCAGATCGAACAATAAGAGTTGTCAGATAGAAAAATAAGAGCTGTCAGATAGAACAATAAGAGCTGTCATATAGAACAATAAGAGCTGTCAGATAGAACAATAAGAGGTGTCAGATCGAACAATAAGAGATATCAGATCGAACAATAAGAGCTGTCAGATCGAACAATAAGAGTTGTCAGATCGAACAATAAGAAAAAAATGTTTTATTTAACGACGCACTCAACACATTTTATTTACGGTTATATGGCGTCAGATATATGGTTCAGGACCACACAGATTTTGAGAGGA
Source organism: Gigantopelta aegis (assembly GCF_016097555.1). NCBI lineage: Eukaryota > Metazoa > Mollusca > Gastropoda > Neomphalida > Peltospiridae > Gigantopelta > Gigantopelta aegis. The sequence goes on from NC_054705.1 coordinate 6,172,063, forward strand.
AACCCGCTGTCGCCACTACATGGGCTACTCTTCCGATAGGCAGCAAGGGATCTTTTATTTGCGCTTCCCACAGGCAGGATAGCACAAACCATGGCCTTTGTTGAACCAGTTATGGATCACTGGTCGGTGCAAGTGGTTTACACCTACCCATTGAGCCTTGCGGAGCACTCACTCAGGGTTTGGAGTCGGTATCTGGATTAAAAATTCCATGCCTCGACTGGGATCCGAACCCAGTACCTACCAGCCTGTAGACCGATGGCCTGCCACGACGCCACCGAGGCCGGTCGAACAATAAGAGTTGTCAGATAGAACAATAAGAGTTGTCAGATAGAACAATAAGAGCTGTCAGATATAACAATAAGAGGTGTCAGATAGAACAATAAGAGTTGTCAGATCGAACAATAAGAGGTGTCAGATCGAACAATAAGAGTTCTCAGATGGAACAATAAGAGGTGTCAGATCGAGATGTCAGATCGAACAATAAGAGGTGTCAGATCGAACAACAAGAGCTGTCAGATCGAACAATAAGAGGTGTCACATCGAGGTGTCAGCTCGAACAATAAGAGGTGTCAGATCGATCAATAAGAGCTGTCAGATCGAACAATAAGGGGTGTCAGATCGAACAATAAGAGGTGTCAGATCGAACAATAAGAGGTGTCAGATCGAACAATAAGAGCTGCCAGATCGAACAATAAGAGTTGTCAGATAGAACAATAAGAGCTGTCAGATCGAACAATAAGAGTTGTCAGACAGAACAATAAGAGGTGTCAGATCGAACAATAAGAGCTGTCAGATCGAACAATAAGAGTTGTCAGATAGAACAATAAGAAGTGTCAGATAGAACAATAAGAGCTGTCAGATCGAACAATAAGAGTTGTCAGATAGAACAATAAGAGGTGTCAGATAGAACAATAAGAGTTGTCAGATAGAACAATAAGAGCTGTCAGATCGAACAATAAGAGGTGTCAGATCGAACAATAAGAGTTGTCAGATCGAACAATAAGAGGTGTCAGATCGAAGAATACGAGGTGTCAGATCGAACTATAAGAGTTGTCAGATAGAACAATAAGAGTTGTCAGATCGAACAATAAGCTGTCCGATCGAACAATAAGAGGAGTCAGATAGAACAATAAGAGGTGTCAGAGGTGTCAGATCGAACAATAAGAGGTGTCAGATCGAACAATAAGAGCTGTCAGATAGAACAATAAGAGGTGTCAGATCGAACAATAAGAGCTGTCAGATCGAACAATAAGAGGTGTCAGGTAGAACAATAAGAGGTGTCAGATCGAACAATAAGAGGTGTCAGATCGAGGTGTCAGATCGAACAATAAGCGGTGATCGGATCGAACAATAAGAGGTGTCAGATCGATCAATAAGAACTGTCAGATCGAACAATAAAGGGTGTCAGATCGAACAATAAGAGGTGTCAGATCGAACAATAAGAGCTGTCAGATAGAACAATAAGAGTTGTCAGATCGAACAATAAGAGGTGTGAGATAGAACAATAAGAGCTGTCAGATAGAACAATAAGAGTTGTCAGATCGAACAATAAGAGGTGTCAGATCGAACAATAAGAGCTGTCAGATAGAACAATAAGAGGTGTCAGATAGAACAATAAGAGGTGTCAGATAGAACAATAAGAGTTGTCAGATAGAACAATAAGAGGTGTCAGATCGAACAATAAGAGTTGTCAGATCGAACAATAAGAGGTGTCAGATCGAACAATAAGAGGTGTCAGATCGAACAATAAGAGTTGTCAGATAGAACAATAAGATCTGTCAGATCGAACAATAAGAGGTGTCAGATAGAACAATAAGAGTTGTCAGATCGAACAATAAGAGCTGTCAGATCGAACAATAAGAGGTGTCAGATCGAACAATAAGAGTTGTCAGATCGAAGAATAAGAGGTGTCAGATCGAACAATACGAGGTGTCAGATCGAACAATAAGAGTTGTCAGATAGAACAATAAGAGTTGTCAGATCGAACAATAAGCTGTCCGATCGAACAATAAGAGGAGTCAGATAGAACAATAAGAGGTGTCAGATCGAACAATAAGAGCTGTCAGATAGAAAAATAAGAGCTGTCAGATAGACCAATAAGAGCTGTCAGATCGAACAATAAGAAAGAAATGTTTTATTTAACGACGCACTCAACACATTTTATTTACGGTTATATGGCGTCAGACATATGGTTCAGGACCACACAGATTTTGAGAGGAAACCCGCTGTCGCCACTACATGGGCTACTCTTCCGATAGGCAGCAAGGGATCTTTTATTTGCGCTTCCCACAGGCAGGATAGCACAAACCATGGCCTTTGTTGAACCAGTTATGGATCACTGGTCGGTGCAAGTGGTTTACACCTACCCATTGAGCCTTGCGGAGCACTCACTCAGGGTTTGGAGTCGGTATCTGGATTAAAAATTCCATGCCTCGACTGGCATCCGAACCCAGTACCTACCAGCCTGTAGACCGATGGCCTGCCACGACGCCACCGAGGCCGGTCGAACAATAAGAGTTGTCAGATAGAACAATAAGCGTTGTCAGATAGAACAATAAGAGCTGTCAGATAGAACAATAAGAGGTGTCAGATAGAACAATAAGAGTTGTCAGATCGAACAATAAGAGGTGTCAGATCGAACAATAAGAGTTCTCAGATGGAACAATAAGAGGTGTCAGATCGAGGTGTCAGATCGAACAATAAGAGGTGTCAGATCGAACAATAAGAGCTGTCAGATCGAACAATAAGAGGTGTCACATCGAGGTGTCAGATCGAACAATAAGAGGTGTCAGATCGATCAATAAGAGCTGTCAGATCGAACAATAAGGGGTGTCAGATCGAACAATAAGAGGTGTCAGATCGAACAATAAGAGGTGTGAGATCGAACAATACGAGGTGTCAGATCGAATAATAAGAGGTGTCAGATCGAACAATAAGAGGTGTGAGATCGAACAATAAGAGGTGTCAGATAGAACAATAAGAGGTGTCAGATAGAAAAGAAATAAAAAGTAATTCAAGAGAGAAATAGGGAATTAGGCAGTGGGATAAAAGAACAACAACGACGAGCATGACAACAACAACAACTTAATAATAATAATAATAATATACTACTACTACTACTACTACTACTACTACTACTACTACTACTACTACTACTACTACTACTACTACTACTACTACTACTACTACTAATAATAATAAAAATAATAAAAGAAAATAATAATAATAATAATAATAATAGTAATAGTGATGATGATAATAGTAATAACAAAGTAATACTAATAATTTAAAAAAATAAATAATAATAACAACAACAAAATACTACTACAAACGTTGGAAAAACACCAGAATCAAACCCAAACCAAACAAACAGTTGAAACCCACACCACCATCACCAACAAAAACTATTATCGGAAACACATATCTCCGGTATACATGGTTTACGTTTGTATTTACATCAGTGATGTCTTCCATTTCAAATAGCTGCTGTATAAGTATATCACATTGTTAACGCCATTGTTTACCATAAATTGAATTGTCAATCGAATGCGACAAGACAAGACCAATTTCATGCTCGAGGTTTAACCAAAACGATATACGATAAATATATTGCTCTTTGTATTTCGTATATTTCCGATCGTTCTAATATTTGTATTAGGTTAAAATAATTTTTTTTTTCGTACGTACGAAATTGTTTGAAGACAAAATCCAGTTTGAGCTTCTTACAAATATAAAGACAACCAGAAACGCATTGAATATACAGACACTGATATTCTAAACCAGAAAATATATTTAATATGTAAGTTTAATCGTATAAATATTTTATTAGTCGGAGACATCTTATAATGCAGACAACTCGGGAATGTCTCTTTAATATTTAAAGGGTTTGAGAGTGAATGTTTTTGTGTTAATGCCGTTTTAAGCAAGTTTGTTCTCTTTAAGTGTGTATTTATAATCCATTTGCGTTTGACGTACTTGTGTTTCAGTAATCAACTATTGGAATGTACGCAAAATGGCGTATACTGTTATATATAAGCTATTTAGTTTATTATATTCTGTATGGTATGGATAGATAATTTACAGTTTGTTCAATGAACTGTTGGGGACTTACGGATGTTAAAAAGAAAAAAATATGTATTTAATTATTTACAGTCAAAATAGTTATCAGTTTATTTTACTTCACAAAAGTGTGTGTGTATGTGTGTGTGTGAGTGTGTGTGTGTGTTGCGGGGACGGGGGGGGGGGGGAATGTATTTTTCATTGTAATAATAGCCAATCTCGCGGAGTTGCAATATTGTTAAATAATAATTTTCAATATAAAATACATACACTATTTAGAAATGACAATGGAAAAATACTCATTATAGATATAACAAGTTGTGGGCTACTCTTCCGATTAGCAGCAAGGGATCTTTTATTTGCGCTTCCCACAGGCAGGATAGCACAAACCATGGCCTTTGTTGAACCAGTTATGGATCACTGGTCGGTGCAAGTGGTTTACACCTACCCATTGAGCCTTGCGGAGCACTCACTCAGGGTTTGGAGTCGGTATCTGGATTAAAAATCCCATGCCTCGACTGGGATCCGAACCCAGTACCTACCAGCCTGTAGACCGATGACCTGCCACGACGCCACCGAGGCCGGTCGCTAGATAATAAGACAAACTGATTTCCACGTGGTATGTACGTTGTGGGTTGTTGCTATCTATTATATCACTCGCATCACAAGTTAGAAAGGCCCTACATCACAACAAACTCGTTGATATATATATATATATATATATATATATATATATATATCCACTAAGTATAATGCAGGTCAGTTTGTGTTGTATGTGAAGTAAAACTTTAAGAATGAGAGGATGAAAACAACAAGAAATATAACTATTTTAATTAAAAAACCAGAAGGTCTTAAAATACCAGAATTGTATGTAGTAGTTTATAATAAATTATAGCAATTTAACCATTTCCTGACCTACTGGTTTCGGTGGAATAATATCAATTAAGTAGTTAACATACAGACACATGTATGACTGACAATATAGGGAATATTTCCGAGAATAGACGAAGGAAGTTATAATCAGAAAAAAATGAGTATTTCGGAGAATAGCTAGAGTGTAATGAGAATAAACTATGCTTTAGAGAGAAACTGAACGGACTACTAGTACCTAACTAGACAGTAAATTGATAGACAGTTATATTTGTTGTGTGCAGGTTCTACGTTTGTAACCACCAAGACGTGTGGTATCATTGTTATTGTACAGGTGCAAAGTTGAAGTGTGTCACTCACCATGAATGTACTACTGGAAATAACGTAACCTATTTCAAAATAATTTATATTTTTTACTTGTATGTTTGGTTTGTTTCAATGTGATAGTGTTAAAACAGGCATGTAATAACAATGTATATAAAGTACTACTACTACTACTACTACTACTACTACTACTACTACTACTACTACTACCACCACTATCACTACTACAACTACAACTACTACAACTACTACTACTACTACAACTACTACTACTACTACTACTACTACTACTACCACTACTACCACTACCACTACTACAACTACTACTACTACAACTACTACTACTACTACTACTACTACTACTACTACAACTACTACTACTACTACTACTACAACTACTACTACTACTACTACAACTACTACTAATACAACTACTACTACTACTACTATTATTATTATTATTATTATTATTATTATATTTTTAGCTTTGTTATTATATGTAGAATATATATATAAAGTACTACTACTACTAATACTACTACTACTATTATGTTTTAGGAACAAAATTCGAATATATTCATTATACTAATAAATCGACGTATTTATTTATTGAGTATATTCTTGACTTGAACTCTGATATTAGTGTCTTGTTAACAGTCAACACTATTCTGACGTATACTCCAATAACATCGATGGGTAGTAGGTATCACATTTAGCAGGTATCTCGTTGAGCAGGTATCTCGTTGAGCAGGTATCTCGTTTAGCAGTTATCTCGTTTAGCAGGTACATGTATCTCGTTGAGCAGGTATCTCGTTGAGCTGGTACCTCGTTGAGCTGGCACCGCGTTGAGCTGGCACTGCGTAGATCAGGTATATCGTTGAGCAGGTATTTCGTTGAGCAGGTATCTCATCTAGCAGGTATCTCGTTTAGCAGGTATTTCGTTGAGCGGGTATCTCGTTGAACAGGTACATCGTCTAGCACGTATCTCGTTGAGCAGGTATCTCGACTAGCACATATCTCATTGAGCAGGTATCTCGTTGAGCAGGTATCTCGTCTAGCACGTATCTCGTTGAGTGGGTATCTCGTTTAACAGATGTCTTGTTTAGCTGGTATCTCGTTGAGTTTGTATCTCGTTTATAACACTCTTCACCAGGCAGCTGTGGTGGAGGAATTTCGAGTGCCACCGGTGGGGCAGGATATGTCCATCTTTCGCGAACACCTGATATCATCATTGTTTTGACAGTGATTCATGAGTATATGTCATCACAGCTGTATTTATCCCATTGACCTCTGTCTTGTACTAGATTTGATTTAGTAAAGAGTGGCTATCCTCCTATAGGCGAGGCGCTAGATAGAGATTCGTGGAATCAACCACTATTTTGCCAAATGCCTATTCGCTCAGAGATACATGAGAAGAGTTCACACGCATCGTGGAAAATCATGGAATGTTATTTCAGTCTAATTGCAATTTAACACTTCGGTGGTTTTGAGGTAAAATGTTTTGTGGCTAGCTAATTAATACTCAATGTGTGCTTGATTTGGGCATACATGTTTTGGGCACAATGTTTATTGCCTCGACTTTGGTGCAAGCTTATTCCCAGTCTATATAACTGAATTTTGATCAAAACCGAAGTAATGCGGTAAATATATCCACAATTTGGTTAGATATGTATTATGGCTATGAAGTGTTTTGCTGCAGAATCCACAATTGAGACATACACGCATTCAAACCCGAACACACACCGTAAAGGTTGCAGAGAAGTAAATTGACCAATGAGCGTCGTGTTGCCCACGAAGATAGTGCTTTTAAAATACACCCCCTATTTGAATAAAATAATTTATGAGTTTGAAAATAGGTAAGAAATTGGATCTTTGACAGGAATTGCACATACATTTATGGTACACAGTTGTGTTGAATGAGATCTCACTTTCCATGAGTAATTTGTACATACCGAGTATGAATACATAGTCGGGGTGGAGAGACTTCCTAGCAGCCGTGAAATGGCAAAATGGGGGGTGCCTCCAAAAATAAGAGATTATTTCCAGATTTAGGTTGACATCACCCAGTTTCAGACATACTTGC
>NC_054705.1:6179598-6210698 GCF_016097555.1 Gigantopelta aegis
GGCGGCCACGCCCTCCAATCATACTTACCCCCCCCCCCACACCACCACCACCCTTATATCTGTCGCCCCATTTGTGCCCCCTCCAATGTGGGTGCCCACAATATAACATTCTAGCTACGCCAATGGGTTCCTATGTTTATCAGCTGACGATGTTCAGATACCTCTACAACAACAACAACAACAAAATAATAATAAAAAAGAAGAAAGAACACCACCACCATCAACAACAAAAAAACCAACAAAAAAACCCCCAGACAACTATGATCAAATATTGTGACGATTATCAATACCAACAGGTATCGATACAACATACAAGCCATGTGTTAAAATATTCCATAACACAATTTCATAGCGCCCCGCTTCTAAGTGTTAAATGAAGAACAAAACATTTATATGTGACCTTGTTTAACAAATCGAGGCAAAAATTTTCGAAAAATGGTGTGTGACGATAAAAAAAAATGGTGTTGATAGTTTATTCTAAATGGAAAAAAATGAAGTTTGAACGACACCACTGGAGCACATAGATTATTAATCATCGGTTATTGTATGTCAAACATTTGGTTATTTAGACATATAGTCTTAGAGAGGAAACCCGCTATATTTTCCCCCATTAGTAGCAAGGGATCTTTTATATGCGCCATCCCATAGACATGATAGCACATACAACGGCCTTTGATGTACCAGTCGTGATGTACTGGCTAGGGCGAAATATAACCTAATAGGCCCATTGACGGGGATCGATCCCAAACCAACCGCGCATCAAGCGAGCTCTTTGTCACTGGGTTACGTCTCGCCCCCTATTCTAAATGGATACATAATAAACATATACTCGAGGTTGTAACTTTAAATTGGAAAGAAACAATGATAGGAGTCTGACCTGCTATCTCCCAGTCTTCCCAGTGATCCTCTTCTTCTTCCTCGTCCAGGTCACCGTATTCCGACCCCTCTTCCCAGGAGCTCCGCTGCTGTTTCAGACTGTCTATAGTTTCCCGACATCTCTGTAACTGAGACATGAGGAGCTTGTCCTGGGCTCGCATTCCTTCCTGGAGGAAATTAATAAAACCACAAAATTAGTTTCCAAAGCTTGATTTACGATTGGTATTTCAAGGGCATTTACATCTTGTATTTCAAACACTCTACGACTGACATTTCAAACATTCTACGACTAATATTTCAACGGCTCTACGACTGATATTGCAAAGGCTTTACTACTGATATTTCAAAGACTCTACGACTAGTATTTCAACGGCTCTACGACTGTTATTTTAAAGGTTCTACTACTGCCATTTTAAAGACTCTACAACTAGTATTTCAACGGCTCTACGACTGGTATTTTAAAGAGTCTACGACTGGCTTTTCAAAGATGTTTCGTCTAATATTTCAAAGACTTAACTACTGGTATTTCAGAGGCGCTATGACTGATATTACAAATCCTTTGCTACATGCTGTTCTTGTTGTGGGAAATTCCATATGGAAAACGTTGTTTCTAGTAATTGTCATGGATAACCTACACACATAGTCTCTCCTCTGACATGATTCTGACGCCTAACATACAATTGTTAAACAACATAAACGCTGCATTCTCGTCTCCCAATCTCCCATCTCCGCAAGCCACGGTACCACTCCGTACAGTATAGTACATTGGCTTACGAAGATGCCAATCCTCCAAGAATTGCAAAACTTAATTACAGCTAGTTTTTCAGCTAGTGCGAGACGAAGTGGTTTCGCGGTAGATCAAAGCCACATTGCAAAAACACGACCTGCAGGCTCGCGCTGTCGTTCGCCAATTGCCAATATTAAAAACTACCTACGAAAGAATGAGTTGCTATGAGAATGAGTTAAAACGGTGTGACCTGAATTACAAATGTATCAGAGAAAGGTATGGCGAGAGAGAGAGAGAGAGAGAGAGAGAGAGAGAGAGAGAGAGAGAGAGAGAGAGAGAGAGAGAGAGAGAGAGAGAGAGAGAGAGAGAGAGAGAGAGATATTTTATATATTATAAATCCTCAAATAATAATTTTAAAAGACACTCGAGGTTGCAGTTTTAACTATTATTAAAACAGCCATTTCTTTTATTTCTCAAATAAAATAGATACAAAAAGCTCTGACTGAAAATGTCTGGGTGGGTGTGTTGTTCTTGTTGGTGATGTTTTTGTTGTTGTTGTTGCTTAAATAGCAGTAACCTATACGATTTACTAAACTATTAAAAGGGAAACAAAGACATGCCATACAACAGACGGAGCAATAAAATGAACACTGAACTAACAATAACCAATCCATTACACTACACTTCACCACACAACGCCACGAGAACTGTTCCAGCACCAATAAACCACTTCAATAGCCGTTTTTAAACCGAATATCGCTGTAATATTACGCCAAAAGACGACAGTGTTAACAGTCGTAAACGATAATATTTTAAGGCCAACGTTTATGTCCAAAGAATCCGAAAGTGTCGCGAAAACTGCCACAAGGGACTGACTTTATTTACCCTTAATTGCCCGGATACACGCCTGCGTTTGTACGCACCGCCGTCGAGATGTTTGGAACACGCAGAGGCAGCGTGTGTTGTAATTTAATAAACCTGGAAAACCACTAAATGTCAAAATGTCACCCTAATGTTTTGTTGTGGACTGTTGTTTTACCTCTTTCTGTTTGGAAGTGACTAGTATGCAAGGATGACGGCGGGATGTTGAAAAGGGTTCCAAGCGTGGTTTTCTTTTTATAATGTATGCTGTGTGTGTACGTTTGATTATATGCTTACTCCTTCAGAGTCAAGTCAGAGACTTTAACGTGCACATTCAGAGCAAGCTGTTGTAGCGCACGCCTGTCTTGGGCGCAGGTGTCGGCCTCAACCGGCTCCTCCGTCCACACAGGAAAGGGTGGGATGGGTGAAAAAGTGACCGCCTGTACTGGCAAGTGCAAGGGAGCACCGGCAGTCCGACCGTAATCAGTAATAGGCGGAGGGTGGATTCGTGCTATGGACGAGTCCCGAAGGATCCAGAAATGGTGCGCATTTTTGAGAAGGAAATTAGGCGCATTTTTGAACGGTCCGTCTAAATAGTAAAAAAGGAGCTACGTATAGTTTGGGAATTAGTAAGCCGAGAGTGGCGCGTTAAGGGGACCTAGATGGCGTTGAAATGTCTCCCTAGGTTGCCCATAGGGTCCTTAAAAGGGCCTGAACTGTTCAGCTCGTGGAATGACAACCCAGGGCAGACTCGTCAGCAATAGTTACTCCTCCCTTTTTAGCTATGGTATATATTGGCGGTTACAAAGGGGGGGGGGGGGGGGGGGGGGGGGGGGGGGGGGGGGGGGTCACACCATAAAATTTTTCGAGAAGATACCCCGAACCCCACCCCTCGGATTTCGTTCCCTTTTAGGAATTCCACTCATATGCCTTTAGCAAACTCCAACTTGCCTTTTTTTTCGGAATGTTATGACCATCACTTTACAAAATCCTGGATGCGTTCCTAATATACCGTACATTTTTCTTATTGATTACTAGCTATATCAAAATTCACATAACCTTAGATAGCTAAGATAAAAAGGACAATAATTGTAGTTACATAGACTACAAGTACATTGTGGCACGCCACTACGATACTGTACTAGAATGGCTGCCTCCAATTCCGTGATATTTTAGACATAAAAAGATTTAGGAAGACATTTTTTTTTTCATTGAGACATGTATATGTCACCACCATGATTAGTTGAATAGTTGTTCTTACGCATAAGCAAGAGGAAACACTGCTACCGCATAGGCTACTCCTGCCGAATAGCAGCAAGGCATCTTTTATATGCGTTTTCCCACAAACAGCAAAACTTTACCACGGCGTTTGATACAATACATGTATACAACTCCGACAGCCTTTACTACATAAGTCGCAGGGGGGGGGGGGGGGGGGGGGGGGGGTGTATCGATTCACATCAGTCTACGAGCGCGATCCCCTCAACCAATTAGTTAATCTCACTCTAACAATAGAAGTCAATTTCAATTCATTTTTTTTTTCAATTGTCTTATTACTTTAAGCTACAAGCTTAATGACGCACTCAACACATTTTATTTACGGTTATATGGCGTCAGACATATGGTTAAGAATCACACAGACATTGAGAGGAAACCCGCTGCCGCCACTTCATGAGACTACTCTTTTCGATTAGCGACAGGGGATCGTTTATATGCACCATCTCACAGACAGGATAGCACATACCATGGCCGTTTATATACCAGTCGTGGTGCACTGTCTGGAACGAGAAATAGCTCAATTGGCAACACACACACACACACACACACACACACACACACACACACACACACACACACACACACACAAACAAGACAGTTGGATTATCAAAATGTACGTCGATCAAATATATCGAACCTCGGTAAAAAAAAAAGCACCAATCAGACACGTCAAGACAATAAGCATCAACGGCTGAAACAAATTAACTCTGTCTCTAATGTTCTTCAGATAAAATGAGAAATAGCAGCAATGGAAACAATCCATACCAATAAAAGGAGTAAAAGTAATGAATTTCTTTCATCCCATATATTTTATCAAGACAAATGGACTCAGAAACGCAATGTTTCTGTTCGCTCCACTGCCTCGAGTTCAAAACTATTATGACTATGACGTCACGACGATATTAACAAACGCAAGTAGAGCAAGCAATCGGCGAAGGCGTTATTTGAATACCACACGTGCAATAAAATCCATAATCACACAAACGCGTTAATGCACGCAGAGAAAGGAAACCTTGCATGCGATTAACCGGGATGGCGGCCGCTGTGACGCCTGGTACGTAATGCTGCAGCAAAATGCATCCATTAAGACTTTCAATAACAAAACTCAGCAGACCAAGTAATGCGGTCGCTGCATTCACGTTTAATGTCGGCGATATAGCTTATTTTTGTACTGATTGCCAGCTAATGTTCGAGCACGCTCTCCTGGGATCTCATTATATGTATGGGTTGTTTGTGCAAGACAAAGACAGAGTGACGGACAAAGTGACGGACGGACGGACGGACAGACAGACAGACAGACAGACAGACAGACAGACAGAGAGAGAGAGAGAGAGAGAGAGAGAGAGAGAGAGAGAGAGAGAGAGAGAGAGAGAGAGAGAGAGACACACACACACACACGGGGGTGGGGTGGGGTGGGGTGGGGTGGGGATAGAGAAAACGTTTTGTTTGTATTGTTTTTGCTTGTTGCATTTCTTTAAGACGGTAATAAACTGGTTTGGGAGTGACAGGTGTGAAGCAACTAACTTTACTAAAACGTTGACTAGAGAAGGTGTTTTCCATATGTATTATAAAAGGGGATATATGGAGAAGTTATTTCGTAAAGTTGTGTAATCAGAGAGTAATGTTCATACATATATGTAAATATCCCTTCGTATCAGAGCTATAGGCTTCATAACACACTATTATTCCAGCAAATTCACAGTTTGCTTTCGTAACATATTTATGCAAATTATTTTTATACACCCCTTCATTACGTAACATTGTAATAAGCGGTGGACAGCATTAACTTATTCAGAGTCAATGACCGATACTTAAAAACACACAAATCTTGTCCCAAATCTCGCTTAAACGAGATCATGCGAATCTTACCACACATCTCGTGTACGCGAGATTATATCTCTTGCGACAATACATTGGACAACCCTGATAGACTGTTATTTAGTTATCGTAATGAACCAGTCATTCATGTTTTGTTATTCACATCATAAGCTTCATTGATTTTATACGGGTCTATTATGTTAGCTTGACACTTGTAAAGCAAACCTGTTTTTCCTCGAGGCAAACAGGTGTTGTTTTACAGTTGTTCAACCACTGTTAATGAAATTAATTATTAAGTAGTTGACATTAATTTTTAACGTAATGTAAAGCTTCATGCAAATTGCTAACAACCATAAAAACCAGCGTTATCTATAGCCCACTTCAGCTCCAGTTGTGTTTCCGTCAAAACTTTAGCTCCCCCCCCCCCCCCCCCCCCCCCCCGGAAAAAAGAAAACCTCACACAAAAATATACACTTACAATCCAACATCAAACATACAAATAAAGAACAAAATTCACAAACAAAAACAAACACCACCTAAAAAAAAATTTAAAAAAAATAAAAAAGAGGAAAAAAAGAGAGAAAAAAGACGAAAAAAGACCATACAACAACAACAACAAAAAAAAAAACTATAATAAAACTATCAACACATATCCTCGGCCACTACCCTAGTTTTGTATGTAACAAAAATATACCAACTTGTCTTTGAATTTAAATAAAACGGTAATAATAATTACAAAGAGAATAGATAAAGAAACAAACTGGATATTTTCCCTCACATGCTGGTAATAAAGAAAGTGAACGCCAACATAAAAGAAGCTACTGCATCTTTTAACATACCTTCACTTCACAAACTTGAAAGTACCGGTACTAAATTATGACAACTGTACTAGGACATACATTAATATTCCTTTTACGATAACAAAACATTGGCATGCCCACCTTTAAATGTTTGTTAAAGACTCACTTCATTTGAAAAAAAAATAAAAGAAGGAAAAACGATCGTATTAAAAAACAAAAATAAACTAAAAAACACACAAAAAACCTGTGTTTTTTAAATTTGTAAAATTCAATTTTAAATATGATTAATTCCATTGTTTCTTTGGGACGGCGGACGAGGATGTAAGCTGCAGTGACAACATGAGACATATGAGAATCTTCTATGATCAAAGGGGCTGTCCTGAATTCGCAGCCATTACAAAATGTGTTTGACTGACAGCATTTTTAACACATACAATTACATATTAAATACATTTATTTTCTTGTTTAAATCTTCAGTGTCTTGTTATCCTAATGTTTATAATAGCCCAGACTGTATTTTATCTCATGTAATAATTTGGTACGAACGACAAAAATGTATGCTAGGAAGTAAAATGAAATATGAGCTATTACAAACATTAGGACACTGACGTAGCCCAGTAAGTAAAGCGCTTGCTCGATGCGCGGTCGGTCTGGGATCGATCCCCGTCTGTGGATCCATTGTGCTATTTCTCGTTCCAGCCAGTACACCTCGACTGGTATATCAAAGGCCGTGGTATGTAGTACCCTGTCTGTGGGATGGTGCATATAAAAGATCCCTTGCTGCTAATCGAAAAGAGTAGTCCATGAAGTGGCGACAGCGGGTTTCCTCTCTATATATCTGTGTAGTCCTTAACCATATGTCTGACGCCATATAACCGTAAATAAAATGTGTTGAGTGCGTCGTTAAATAAAACATGTTCTTCTTTCTGATATTCTAAACGATAAACTGTGTTCAAGCAGTAACGTGTTGTTAAAACGGATTTAATATTTGGAAATATGTTCAATAATTCAGAAAAAAGGATTGTCCCTTTAAAATGTATAACGAATTTAATCATTAAATATTTAACATTTCCCCGTATCTTCCAGATAGACTGTAACTCGATCGCTTTATTTACATATCTGCATTTTGCAGCACCAGTTCATGGCATGTGTTGCGGATGCACGACTGGCAAACATGCAAATATCACGTACCGTGAAGTGCGCAATATAGCGAGAACCCAGTTATGCAATGTTCGCTGCTAAAAACCGGTCGTATTCTTGATTCCCCGTGTTTAATCTGTGATCCGCATTTGTATAAACGAGAGGTGTGTAGTATTTGATTTTGAAAGGGGGCAAACATATTATATATAGTAATGAGGAAAAAATCCTCGACTTTTCTGTCTGGAAAACGATGGTAGACCTGTCGTAGAAAAATATACACACAGACGATGTTAAAGTTTATTTTGTTAAACGACACTACTAAAGCATAGATAAACGAAAGGTCGTACATGTACGTACTGGGGGGGGGGGGGGGGGGGGCAGGGGGGGGGGGGGGCAGTTCAATAATTATGTAACGCTATAGGAGTGTATCATGGGACACGTTACAAAACGTCACGGGATTCTGTATCTCTTTCCTGTATGCTATATCTTTAGCTGTACACAAAGTAAACTACAGCCAGTCGCAGCCATTTTGTTCCTTAACATTAACAGATGATTTTCTATTTGGTGTTTATTGTCAATATCTCAAATAAATTAAAACAAAATAACAACGACAACAACAACAACAATAATAAATAATAATAATAATAATAAATAAAATAATACCCCCCCACTAAAAATCCAATAGGCCTACTATTCGTCAAATTACGTCACAGTGACAGGATAATAGTAGTTATATAATTTAACGGTTAAAATTTTATATAGGAGCGAGGAATTAAAGTTGCTAGATTTGTATTACGTATTGACGAACGGTTCACTAACGGATCCACTCTAAATCATAACTGCTAAAAAACCCACCCAAACCTCTAAAATACACCCGAGATTGCACCTTTAACAGTGCATTAAGTGACTGTTCAGAGCAGGTTAGATTGAATTCGGAGCATAATGGAGGGTAGATTTGTTGCGACTAAACATGCTCCGTTCTATTTCGGGGGAGACATAAATAACTAGACTGGGATGTTTTAACGTCAGAAAACGATGTCTGGCTCCGCTCCATGTTCTATGCACAATGTTTAATGTTTTCAGTCTGACATATATGTGGACTTTTTTTTAATTCTTACCGCAATGTTTCAAAACCAAAAGAATATAGCAAACAAGCTGAGGATATGTCCTTCAGAGATAAATGTCAGTAAAAACAATCAGTCTCAATTATGATATAAACACCAGTGATTCTTTATTTTCTTTGAAAATAAATACATTCAAGAAAGTAGCAAAACGAACGAACGAACGTGCGAGCTAACGAACGTGCGAGCGAACTAATAAAAATAAACAGACCGACAAGGAAGGAAATAGTTTATTTGACGACGCACTCAACACATTTTATTTACGGTTATATGGCGTCGGGACATATGGTTAAGAACCACACAGATTTTGAGGGAGGACACCCGCTGTCGCCACTTTATGGGCTACTCTTTTCGATTAGCAGCAAGGGATTTTTTATATGCACCATCCCACAGACATGGTAGTACATACCATGGCCTTTGATATACCAGTCGTGGTGCACTGGCTGGAACGAGAAATAGGCCAGAGGGCTCACCGACAGGGATCGATCCCAGACTGACCGCGCATCGAGCGAACGCTTTACCACAGGGCTATGTCCCGTCCCCTCAGACAGACAAAGACAGAAAGACTCATAAATCGTCAAATGCTAACAATCGTCGAGAACAGCGAGTTTACAAAATAGCGTTACAAGGGGTTTAGGGCACTGTAAAGGCAATGTCACACGATACGAGTGTCTCGTACTAGAAATCGTGATGTTTGTCTTGCCAGTAACCTATTCTCGTGGCTATTCTCCGTTCTAGCCACTCGTATCGTGTAGGGTCGCCATAAGGTGCACATTGAAGATGATAGGAGCATAGTTCGAGTGTTCTTTAATCTTTATCCCTCCTACTCTGTTGTGTTAGAAGATAGAAACAGGATATGGCTTGATGATAGCCCGGCTAATGATAATAATACTTTTATAGGCGTTCCCGTATCAGATTTATGTTTTACAACCAGTTTAGGAACACGAGCTGGCTGCCGTGAAATACTATAGACAAAACAAGAGCGTGGCGATGAAATGAACCAACTAGAGTTTTCCTTCTCCACCAGTCGGATCATTACCCTTGGGTCTGCATTTAACTCCACACAGACCTTTGAAAATTGCAAGAACGGTCGTTTCGTTCACCCGTTGATCGCGCAAATCTAATTTTGCGCAACCTATTTTTTGTTCGCGTAAAATTTGGAGCACCATTTACTTGGATATAACAGGTTTTACAAAAAGGAAAATTGGTTACATGGATTGTTTTCTGCGTGACCGATAATTAGGTCACGCACATTTTCAATTCTCTAAGGCATGATTCTACCATATGGTCAATACCACGCAATCGGCTACCCACTTCGGCTTTGAGCAAGCATTTTGATTTTAATTTCTAAAGACGTCACTAACACCTGTAATCTTACATATCAATCCTCCCCCTCCCCGCCCCTCTCCTGTATTGACTACCAGTCCACATTGCATTATCTTCCC
Source organism: Gigantopelta aegis (assembly GCF_016097555.1). NCBI lineage: Eukaryota > Metazoa > Mollusca > Gastropoda > Neomphalida > Peltospiridae > Gigantopelta > Gigantopelta aegis. The sequence goes on from NC_054705.1 coordinate 6,189,665, forward strand.
TTATGCATGGCTACGAGTCCGTGTTTAATCATTTTATCCCAGTGCTCCACAACCGGTATATCAAAGACAGTAATATGTGCCATGCGGTCTATAGAAAATGGCGTGCTAATAAAAGACCACAGACTACAGTAACTGCTCAGAACTCTAGCGTTTATATTATGTAGAGGCTGTGGGTTTCTTCTCTCAGTTTAAAGATCGACCGTCGCCATTACCAACTGTTGTGACACAGTTAAACCGCTGTTAAAATAAAGTTCTGAGGTGTCATCAAACATGACTCATTTCATTGGCCAAAACGTTGCTACCTCACCCTCGGGGCTACGTGCTCGCATTTCATTACGTTTGTCTGTTATTCCATCAGATTAATTGCGTAATATTTTTGGAATGTTGCGAATTATTACATATACTACGGTATGTGTTGGTAACGGCCCGTAAGTTCGCAACAAAGATTTTTATAACTGCCACTAGTGTTAGTGCGATAACGACTGTAGTTTGTGTGTTGATATAAAACGTAGATACCAAAAGCTTTGTTAACGATGGTAGTGTTTACCAACCAGTATAAACATCGGTTTGTTTGACCTCGATACCCTCACAAAAGGGGTTTTCTACTTATGTTTTTAAATTACGTGCGGCATATTGTAGGAATCGGGTGGGTGACTGTTTGATGTAACATGCTAGGTAAATATCAAGTGTTGTTCGGCGTAATATTGCTGATGTACGGTGTAGTGGCTGCAGGCAATATGGAAGTACACCCTGTTTTAATAATGGTCACTCGTTGTTATTATATTTCGTCCAGGTTTTTTCTTTTCTTTCTTCCCTCAAAGTTTCAAAATTCCTTCTTTTACAATGTGGTTAATAAATGTGTTAACCATAAGATTCTTTCTTCTTTTCGTTCATTTTAGTCATTTATTTATTATTCTTTTTATGCATCATTAATTTTTAATACAATATTGTTTTAATTTAAAAATAATTTTACTATTGTCATAATTTTCTACTTTACTTTTCAAATAGAGTGCATTAATATTCTTAAATGTTCTTTCCATGGGATTTGTTTCCTTGTTTATCTCCATTTGATCGTCGTTATTCTTCCTGTTCTTTCCTGTTTTTTAAAACCGTGTTTCTAACTCTATAACATAGCTTTAATATCTCAGTATCCTACTCGAAACAGATCTCCGTTTGACTAAAAGAACAAACCCTGAATACTATATAGAGTACATTTGGAATTTCAAGATCTGATTTTTCTCATATTACGTAATCGAACCCATATAGCGATGGCGCCAAAACTGCACAGGGGATCTTTCAAAATAAAGATGTTCTTTTTTGAAAACCCAGTCACCCACTGGGAAACTGGGCTACCAGAAACCAGGTCGCCTGACTTTAAGTTCGAAAACCCCCGATTATCGGGTAATTACGACTGGCGTGGCTCGACTCCCAGTCCGGGTTTTAAGTGGTGATCTGCGGAATATGCGATAACTCAAGCGTCGAGCTGCTTATCTAATATATTTGAGGGAGATGTTTTAGTACACTAGGTAATATCCAGTCCAACAAGTTATTCAGAACAGCACGTTAAGATTACACCACTCTGGTTTTAATCAGAAGCATGTATAGGCCTTAGCCTACCCACATCAACCGGAGCCCTCATAGGCGAAACATTCCAAGTATCGGTGCGAGTACAGGGATGTGCAGGACTCTTGATAAATATAAAAAAATGTTTTTATCTGTAATCCTCTGTGAGAGATTACATTATTTTTTACGGGCATGGTTTTATGTGCGTACGTGCGTAAGAGAGAGAGAGAGAGAGAGAGAGAGAGAGAGAGAGAGAGAGAGAGAGAGAGAGAGAGAGAGAGAGAGAGAGAGAGAGAGAGTTCTACATGCAAATTATTGTTATGCCGGCTAAAAGTATAAAAAGCTACATATGGACACACATTTATTATTTTATTATATCGATTGTGGGAACAGCAAATCATTAAATCACAACAGAAGAAAGCTTCGTTTTTAAATCAGTAGTAAGGTACAACGTAAATAAAACACGTAATACTGCTATAAATAACTGACAGTACGATATACTCAGAAGACATAATTAATTATATCCTATGACAGCTATTTACAGTCATATCGTGTGTGTGTATATCAGGATATTTACATCAGGTGTGGTGTCCACTGTCCATCCGTGACATTTATTACGTCATTATTACACGATCTAAATATAGACCCACCACACATGATATACCCTGCAACAAAGGCAGTCATGCGAAATGATATCGATTTAAACTGATTATTTTGTCCAACATATCAGCGACGCAATTAGACTATTAGCTATAGAGTGTATTCTATATTAAGATATTTCTGAACACAACAACAACAACAACAACGTACGGCAAGTATGACTGGCGAATTTGTATTATCTGAGATACTTACTGTAAAGAAGAGAGTATAACAGATGATATATGATATGATATGATGTTATGAGAAAGAGAGAGAGAGAGAGAGAGAGAGAGAGAGAGAGAGAGAGAGAGAGAGAGGGGGGGGGGAGAGCGGGGGAGAGAGCGCGAGAGAGAGCGAGAGAGAGAGAGGAGAGCGAGAGAGAGAGAGAGAGAGAGAGGGAGAGAGAGAGAGAGAGGGGGGGGAGAGAGAGAGAGAGAGGGGAGAGAGAGCGAGAGAGCACACAGGAAGAGAGAGAGAGACAGAGAAAAAGAAGGGGGGGGGGGTTGTGTTAGTGAGTCAGTATGTGTATGTGTGTGCGTGCGTGTGAGTGTGCGTGTCTGTGCGTACACGTGCCAAACATTTCATTCTCTTCAGTGAACAGTCATATTTACCTGTGACGACTTTATTTTCAAATCTAAGACATTATTTCTCTTTTGTGTAAAACTATTTACACACTAATTAGAAATAATTATCCACTTATATTAAAAGCATCCAGTGATCTAAAACAAACCTTCGTAGCAGTACCAAGTTTTTAAAATGTGTTTGGCTTCTTCAGTACGTACTTGAATATAATATAATATAATATAATATAATATAATATAATATACATGTATATATACACATATATATATATACACACACACACACACACACACACATATATATATATATATATATATATATATATATATACATTATAACATTATTTGTAACTGAAGTACAAAAAGCGTTTAATCAACTGTTTTAAATGAAGGCTGTTACAAAAGTACATATGCACTACGCCACAGGTGTATCTGAAAATGGATAATGTTTGTGTTCCTATAAACCACAGCTGGCCTCAGACCACAATTAATTTCGCTATATGTTTCTATATAGCCTTAGTGGCTATAACATTTTTATTAATATCAGCAGGCCCGTGAAGTTTTGTATGTACCTTTGACTGCATGGGGGACACATACCCTGAAAAGGACAACCCCTGTTGTCCAGCTCTTTCTCCCAGCATATTGGTTTAAACAGACACACCCTCTAAACCAGGCCGGAGTACACCCATTTTACACAAAAAGCACTACTTTTGCATGGGCCGGAATTACCACAAACAAGTCTTCAATGTCAACAAGTTACACATGTTTACAAACTACATGCTATCCCCTGTCACTTCAGTCAAACAGTTGCCACTTCATAGCTGTCTGCCATGAAATAATCACAGTCAAACAGCAGACTACTTGCGCGGTGAAACTTCCGGATTTTGGACAACCAAATGGGAAGATAACTGTAATCTGAGGCCAGCTGCTATTATTTTGCCTTTCAAACTAGCTCGTGAATATTTAAACCCGTGTAACAATATCCCAGGGTATAGTGTAATAAGCGTTAAGTGTTTCAATGGTGTGATGTGGTTTTCAATCTCCACCTACAAAATGTGTGGACAAAACCCGCTAACACGCTTCATTTAGCTGTAACCTCACCCGTTATTAAGTTTCAAAAGAGACGGCCCGTGGGTAGGTTATGTAGTCAGTGACCCTATCATGGCGGATTTAGATAAGCTCGGATGGTAATCAACTTGACACACATCTTTGGCGGACAGTACAATACAGCAGAAGACTTGGTTTTTTTGCATGTTACATAAGGAAGCAAGCAATGTTGACTCATTTTATTTCCCGAGTGACAGATGAATAATTATTATTTACATTTGCATAGTATATAATTTTCTTTCTTCTTCTTCTTTTTTCTTTCTTTCTTTCTCATTTATTCATTCATTTTTATTTTTATTTATTTATTTATTTTTAATTATTATTATTATTTTTTTTTTTTGGGGGGGGGGGGCAGGTAAGTTTATATTTGCACATATAATCCCACAATGACAGGAATAGCGCATACCACGGCCTTTGATATACCAGTCGTGGTGCATTGGCTGGAACGAGAAATAGCCCAAAATGGGCCCACAGACGGGGATCGATCCTAGACTGACCACTGGGCTTTAAAATAAAAATAAATTGAGGTACCAATATTTATTTACATGCTCATATACCACTGGAGTTTCGAGTATAAACTGAGGTACCAATATTTATTTACATGCTCATATATCACTAGAGTTTCGAGCATATAAACTGAGGTACCAATATTTATTTACATGCTCATATACCACTGGAGTTTCGAGCATATAAACTGAGGTACCAATATTTATTTACATGCTCATATACCACTAGAGTTTCGAGCATATAAACTGAGGTACCAATATATATTTACATGCTCATATACCACTGGAGTTTCGAGCATATAAACTGAGGTACCAATATATATTTACATGCTCATATACCACTAGAGTTTCGAGCATATAAACTGAGGTACCAATATTTATTTACCTGCTCATATACCACTAGTGTTTCGAGCATATAAATTGAGGTAATCAATATTTATTTACCTACTCATATACCACTAGAGTTTCGAGCATATAAATTGAGGTACCAATATTTATTTACATGCTCATATACCACTGGAGTTTCGAGCATATAAATTGAGGTACCAATATTTATTTACATGCTCATATACCACTGGAGTTTCGAGCATATAAATTGAGGTACCAATATTTATTTACATGCTCATATACCACTGGAGTTTCGAGCATATAAATTGAGGTAATCAATTTCCTTTTGGCATAACCCATTATGTCCATGTAAATGGCAACCGAAATGTTGCGCAAACAAAACATAAGTTACGCAAAATTAGATTGGCGTGAGCAATGAGCGAACGAAATTATCGTTTTCGCAATTTCCGGAGGCCTGTAAATTTTGCTTAGGAAAGACGTCTTATATCATACCACAATGACCCCATTCATTCATTTCAACTTATTTTCGTGCTTATATTCAATTATGGTTCAAGCATGCTGTCCTCGGCACACACCTATCTGGGTTGTCTGTCCAGGACAGTGGTTAGGGGTTAGCTGTTAGTGGTTAGTGATGACAAGTCAGTGTAGTAATCTTACACTCACCCATCGCTCGTTCTGGGTGGGAGTCGGTATCGGGCTGCGAACCCAGTACCTACCAGTCTTGTGTTCTTCATGTATATATATATATATATATATATATATATATATATATATGTTCCTTTATATTATGTAGCCCTCCTATGCCGTTGCTGAACGGCCAGAGTGTAAATAAATTCTGTTCTGTTCTGTTCTGATAACTTAACCACCACGCCAATGAGACCGGTCCAGAGGCCTTGTGTCTTAAGAAAGATGTCTCTTTTTTCCATTTATTTCAACTTATTTCCGTGCTTATATCAAATTAAGGTTCAGTCACGCTGTCATGGGCACACACCTCAATTACTGGGGCTGTGTGTCAAGGATAGTGGGTTAGTTGTTAGTGGTTAGTAAGAGAGGGTGTAGTGGTTGTTAAAACTCGCTCTGTGTGGGAGCCGGTACCGAGCTGCGAACCCAGTACCTACCAGACTTGTGTCCGATGGCTTGATCACGACATCAAACAGGTGTTAATTGTAATGTTTAGACAACTACAGGAACTGATAGACGAGATGTCTGCCCAACACTTCATCTGCCAGCGGGCAGCGTGGATACAGTTGGTCGTGAATACACGCCAGTTTACACCGTACAGGTAATATGTGCCAATAAGCTGTGAGTCCTACAGCAAACAAATAGTGTTTAATACCGAGAACAGTCAATGTCCGTTATGGATTTATTGCACTAAATGTTTATTTCTAAGGCTACACACGTTCTTAGGTTAAAGGTCTTAGATAAATAATAGTAACAGGTCTTGTTAGTTTGATAAAAGAGGTAGTGTGTGGTCTGAAAACAGAAATAAAAAAAGGAAAAGAAAAAGAGAGAGATAGAGATAGAGATAGAGATAGACAGAGATAGAGACAGAGACAGAGACAGAGAGAGAGAGAGAGAGAGAGAAAATGACAGACATTTTATGGAAGACAGCATTTAGGAACATGTACCTCTGGAACTAATGTCAGTAACATTAAACATTTTAGTTTTATTGACACCGAAAAAATCTTTTGTGAATCTTTTGTGAATTGGATTTCAGAAAATCTAAATCACGCATGATTTTAACCCGCATGATTCCATATTATATTATATTATTATTAATTCTTCACTTATACCCTATTTATAATAGCAATTACCTTACATTACCACGAGCAAAATCTATGTTTATAATATAACCACGACTTTTAAAACCATGAGAACTTCGCATAATCACACCGACACACCTTGAGATACACGGGGTTCAAAGCTGCGGTTCACGAGGGTGTGATTTATCACGGTCATTAATTAACCTGCTCAGATGTCAATCCACCTGCCAGGTAGCGCTAATTAGGTTTACCAATTTTGTCGCTTACTGATTATGAATGAACGAGTTACTTAATTTTTGTTTTAATCAAAACCACGTGTTACAAATGACAGATTAATCCTCAAGGTAAACTCGGGGGTCAAAGAGTATTTTCTTTGATATTAAAGTTCAAATAAAGTTTGATGTGAGTATTCCTTGTTTTGAAAAGCGTGTACAAAATAACATCAATAAATATGCAAAGCAATCAGTACCAAAAGATTATCTACGAATACATGTTCATTTGTCATCTCTAGGCAAATAAGAAAAACTTTTAATATAATAACCCGGGGGGGGGGAGAGAGAGAGAGAGAGAGAGAGAGAGAGAGAGAGAGAGAGAGAGAGAGAGACAGAGACAGAGAAGACAGAGAGTCGGGGTGGGGTTTATAGGTCGATGTAGAGGCCACACTCCAGTGCGCTCTTCAAACTTACACTGGGTGGGGGTCCGTATTAGGATGTGAAATCTGTCCCACCCACCCTGGACAAACCCCAGGCCGTTTTCACACGTTCTTCCCCTTCCACTTACAATAATTATCCTATTAGTATTGCACATCAGCCCTTGACACGTCTTCACACTACGTTGGGACCACAAATCTCCCCTTTGTCCCTTTGTCTGGTCCCTAGGACACGGCGAACCCATTCCATTGTATCAGCACCTACCATTACGACAATATTTACTGTCACATTCAATATAACGGCCCGGGTCTCGTCGACGGAATAAGAGGTCGCTAGCTGCTCCTAATACAAACATACATTATTGATGACTTGTTGCTAGAATCCGGAAGACGTATTAAGTACATCATGTTTGTTGTGGAAATCGTTGAACTTGTATTGAACAGGTACCGTAAAGCACGAAATATTGGAGACCGTAACAGTTAATTAGCATATTTAATTAAATTAAAAAGGCTATTGGATGTCTAACATTTGGTAATCTCTGACATTGTCTTAGAGAGGAAACTCGCTACATTTTCCCATTAGTAACAAGGGATCTTTTACCTGCACCATCCCAAAGACCGGATAGCACATGCCACGGCCTTTGATGTACGAGTCGTGGCGTACTGTATGGAGCGAGAAATAGCCCCACTGACGGGGATCGATCCGAGATCGACCGCGCATCGAGCGAGCGCTTTACCACCGGGCTACGTCCCGTCCCTAAAATAATAAAAAGTGCTATTTTCAAGTTTTAAAACACCTATGTGCCTGGAGAAGCGAAGCCCCCTCTTAATGTTTCCTTACATCCCTGGAGAAGCCCCCTCTTAATGTTTCCTTACATCCCTGGAGAAGCCCCATCTTAATGTTTCCTTACATCCCTGGAGAAGCCCCATCTTAATGTTTCCTTACATCCCTGGAGAAGCCCCATCTTAATGTTTCCTTACATCCCTGGAGAAGCCCCATCTTAATGTTTCCTTACATCCCTGGAGAAGCCCCCTCTTAATGTTTCCTTACATCCCTGGAGAAGCCCCATCTTAATGTTTCCTTACATCCCTGGAGAAGCCCCATCTTAATGTTTCCTTACATCCCTGGAGAAGCCCCATCTTAATGTTTCCTTACATCCCTGGAGAAGCCCCCTCTTAATGTTTCCTTACATCCCTGGAGAAGCCCCCTCTTAATGTTTCCTTACATCCCTGGAGAAGCCCCCTCTTAATGTTTCCTTACATCCCTGGAGAAGCCCCATCTTAATGTTTCCTTACATATTCACTACCGGCCTCCGTGGGTTAGTGGTTAAACCATCACACTAAAGGGTGGTAGGTACTGGCTTCCCCTCGCGGCTCAGTGGGTAGGTGTAAAAGTTACTACACCGACTTCACTCTCACTAACCCACTGTCCTGGACAAACACCCAAGGTACGCGCCCATGGCAGCGTGCTTCAACCTCAGTCGGATATAAGCTCGACAATACTAGCAAGTATAAAATTTAATGAATGAATGAAAAAATGAATGAGCTTGCACCCCACCTAGGGACGACTGTGATTAATGACCTAAATGTATTCGTGGGAAGAGTGTACAAATAATGTATTTTACAGTATTACTATTATCGACCTCACAGTTTCAGGAACACACGACAGTATTTGTTTAATGATAATTTACCACAGAGGGTACCCAGTATTACTGTTAGTGGTGGTAATTCTGACAGTTCATTTACTACAGAGGGTACCCAGTATTACTGTTAGAGGTGGTAATTCTGACAGTTCATTTACTACAGAGGGTACCCAGTATTACTGTTAGTGGTGGTAATTCTGACAGTTCATTTACTACAAAGGGTACCCAGTATTACTGTTAGGGGTGGTAATTCTGACAGTTCATTTACTACAGAGGGCACCCAGTATTACTGTTAGGGGTGTAATTCTGACAGTTCATTTACCACAGAGGGTACCCAGTATTACTGTTAGGGGTGGTAATTCTGACAGTTCATTTACTACAGAGGGAACCCAGTATTACTGTTAAGTGTGGTAATTCTGACAATTTATTTATCTGTAGAAAAAAAGAAGATATGAGTTTTGTTTTGCATCGGTGCTCGTCGAAATCTGTTTTTTTCTACCTTTTTTCTCTTCCTAACACCAAGGGATCGTTCACAGATCCTTTCCAAAAGATAGGGTAGCATCTACTACAACCTTTATTATAACCAGGCGTATAGAACCTTCACAAAACATGGCGATTTTTAAAACTCGGTACCGACCTCGGTAGTTAAGCCATCGGACATAAGGCTGATAGGTACAGGTTTCGCAGCCCGGTAGCGGCTCCCACACAGAGTGAGATTTAACGACTCAATGGTTAGGTGTAAGACCACTACACCCGCTTCTCTCTCACTAACCACTAACCCACTGTCCTGGACTGACAGCCCAGATAGCTGAGGTGTGCGCTCAGGACAGCGTGCTTGAACCTTAAATAGACATAAGCACGAACATAAGTTGAAATGAAATAAAATGAAACCCGGTTCTTATCAATAACATCAAGGAATATTTGATATAATAGATTCTTTCCCAAATACAGGACAGCATATACCACAAGGGAGGGGGTGGGTAAAATAGAAAATGCAAGATCACTATTTGTACGCCTGCTACACTTGGCATAAAGAACCGGATATCTGACCCAGTCTGCGTAGAGTTTGCACACACTCTTGAAGGTTTCTGTGGAATGCTGTACATCCTGGCGAAGAGCTGTATACAACAAACACCTGTCAAATATATACTTTTACTTACCAACTCGTTCCGTAACCACGACAACGCGTTGTCTATATTCGTCTTGCGTTCCTTCCAGGGAACGTCAGCTCCACATCTCCTAGCACCGAAATCACCTCCGCCAGATGTCGCCTTCGTCGAACTGGATTCTTTTACGACATCCGTCCGACCGTCTGTCCTACTGTCTGTCTCGCTTACTACTTTTATCTTGTGGGATCGCCAGCAGGGGTCGACGGGGTTTCGAATCTTCGACGAGGCCGTGCACAGATCTGAGTTCGTCTCGACGTCAAGTCTACACGATTTCATACAAGTGGGTGACAGAGGTTCGGTTCGCGATCTACCGAAACAGTTGTCAATAATCCTCGATATGGAATCGTTGGTGTCAAGTACGACGACATCCTCGACGTCCACGGTGGGTATGTTGCAGACGTCGTCCTTGTACATGGCCCTGAACGTGATCTTCGTTGACCCATACCCCTCATCGTTGTCCTCAAACACAACTGTCCGGTCAGACGAAAACCGAGTCTCGGAAAAGAGAAATTCCTGATCTGTACCCATCTTTTTTTTCAAAATCAGTCACACACGTTTTGTTTCTTTACTGGAAGATATACACACTGTTTAACCACGCCTGATACATGCACAGCGATAGCGTAAAACTCGATATGACACAAGTGGATAAACTCGATATACACACACACACAACGTAGAGATAAGATTAGGCCTATATGTTCACGTTATAAAATAATCCACACAGATATCAAATTTGTCTGTCACACAGTAAGCTTTTATAGTTATTTGTGTAAAACCCGTTTTGACACAAAATAATCAATTCTGCATAGACACAGCGTTGAGACAGCACTATATATTCACTTCGAAAATAAATCCATCAAATTTAACTAGATTTGTTCACATAGTAAGCTTCCGAAATTCCCTTTTCTTGTCTACATATGACGTAATGGTAAAGCCCAATATTACAGCAAACGTAACAGTATTACATGATGTCAAAGCACAAAATACACACGCTATAAATATAAATATCTGTAACGAAATAATAAATAATAGTCTAGTTTTGTGTCACAGAGTTACTGTAAGCTTTCTGAATATTCCCCTTTCCTGATTATAATGAATATACAGCGAAACGGTAAAACCCGGTATTACGTAAACGTGAAGTCAAACTTAGATATTACACAGTGCACAACTCACCACTAGATTTACGTTAAAACGTAAAATGTCCACCACGAAATATAATAGTCCTTTTTTTTTTTTTTTTTACCACAACGTAATCTTCTGGCCTTCTCCTTGATATCGTGTGTATTTCTGAATGTCTTGTCACGCAACACCTCTAAAAATAATCCAACCGGTTTATGTGTTAGATAAGAAAACAGAGTCCGTTTGCCCTTCTCGATGTCCTGGCAAGAAATAAAGCCACAAGCCCACGTTTGCGGACGGAATGCCAATAATATAAAACCCGTCAGCGTTGTTTCAGTAATTATCTGTACAACCCCGCTATCTGCTCCGAGATTCTCACAGATTCCCCGCCACACTCAACAACACAAAAACCTGTCCGCGGTTCAGTAGGACCTTTGTGGCGGCGCGAGCTATCTACTTTTATGTTTGACGGCTCCGAGCGTTCGGCCAACTACCGTGTCAGTGCAGCGTGTGTGTGTGCACTACCGTTAAGTTCCCCGTAAACCAATCACGGTTCCGGGTTTCGTGGCAATCATTCTGTAAGCTCACGCCGTTTGCTTGTCAGTCGACTTAGAACTGTTTTTTTGTGTGTGTGTGTGTGTGTTTATTGAACTGGTATTTGTGTCTATTTTGAGGACATACGTATGTAGAGATGGTCGATTGCTATTGTTTTCTTTCGTTTTGTTATGAGAACGGCAAATCGAGTTTTAGATTATCCTGTATACGTGTATTTGTTAACCTTCTCGGTTTAGTAGGATCTTTGTTTTGTGCAGCCAATGAGAGTAAACGTATCTTGGAGAGTTGTGGTTCCTCAGGAATGCACTCAAAGTTAAGCAGCTTTGGCGTTACTCAGCTTTTGGCAATAAAAGCCCAATTATTGTTTTCACATTAAAACGGGTTTGTACTAATTCGTGCTATAAATAACTTTGTTCGTGTTTTTCGCTGGTCTGTGCTCCCCCACTGGGACATAATCCTGTTTTTTTCTTCCCGCCGTGATGTAATTATTTAGTAATTGAATAAGTTTGTCAGCAACCGAGTCTTTTCACTGATATCGTACATTATATGATGTATGGACACTTCTCCCAAAATAACCACAAAGCGGCAGAGTGATGTCACATGGCTCTACTCAAGAGACGCGAGTCGATTGCGGTCAATCACGGTGTGCAATACCAAATAGACTGCTAATTGGAGTATGGATAAATGGGTAATTAAAAGGTATAACGGAACTGACTTCTCTGGTGTTATTTTTGACAAGTCTGGCACGGCTGATACTGTTTTCAATAAAAGCACGTCAGATTGTAAAAAAAAAATTAAAATAAATAAAGAAATTATTTGCAATTCTGAGAAATTGCAGACATTTTGTTTTAACGAATTTATATATTTTAATAAATTTAATTTATAAGTTTTAGTTTTTAACATATATATATTTATACAGCTTATATATTTTATAAAATACTAATAACATACATTCCCGTGTAAAATAAATATATTTGGACAGAATTGAAGTAGAATAACCTTTTGAAAAGTGTTTGAAAAATAATTTCTCCGCAATTCAGAGCTGTTACATATATTTTGTTTCTATAGATTTATATATTTTCTTAATTTAATTTAATAATTTAATTTATGTGTTTTAGTTTTTCACATATATTTTTTACAGCTTACATGTTTTAAAAATAGTAAACATATACATTTCCGTGTAAAATCATTCAATAACAAGGCGAACTTTACATCTAAAAATATTATCTGAGTTTAGTTCTATTTTAAAATATTAATATTTCTTCCGTAGTGTATTTTTAACCCCGCTGGGTGATAGAACCAACACAGTTGGTGATCAGGTGAAAGACCCGCAAACACGAAACTGTTGCTTTGTGTATCTCAGACACCGGACGACTTAGTTAATCCGATTAACACAAGCGAATTATCCTCCCCTCTGGGAACCATTCGATTAATCTCGTTGCCTGTCACCACAGGAAGCCGTTGATTGGCTGCTCTGTTGTCCCAGCATGCCTTGGTGTTATTTTTAATCCACCCTGACGTCACAGTTGTTGTTTTCTTACTTTAGATCGTACTAAAATTAGTCCACAGTTTGGTATTTTGCTGTAATCTCTGTTGTTGTTGGTTTTATTCTGAAAGAACACAAAGCAACGTGTAAAAGGGATTATCGGGAACGGACGTGTATTTCTAATAATACTATTTACTTTCTGTTAATATATAAGACATTAAGTAAACAATATCATGTAGGAATCCTTGCTCAAATAATTAAAACAGAGCATGATCCAATATGTGACGTCATTTCCGGATTTCCGAATTTTCTTTGTGACCTTGTGTGTTGCTGCAAAAATTCTATGACCAGTTGGGATGGAATATAATATCACATTTAAAATAGTAATAATGATATTGTATTGTGTCCTTGGATGGATTTTTGTCGTGAAGTTAAAACTCGTGACCAAGACAGACGTACATGCACCTTGATTGTGTATTAATTATGATTATTGACCCCAGAAACAAACAAACAAACAAGACATTAGTTTGACTTGTTCACGGTCTGCATGTGCTCATTTTTTATTAGTCCCCCTACTCCCAAATCCCCCCCCCCCAAAAAAAAAACGGGGGGAAAAAGCAACATCCCACCCCAACCTCCGACAAAAAATCCCGATGCCGAGCTCTTTAGCATAGTAGTTAAGCCATTCGTTTTCAAGCTGATAGGTACGGAGTTCGCACACCCATACCCGCTAGAACTCGAAATGCTCTACAACGTCTTAACAGGGGAAATGTTACAAATTTAAGCTATGCGCCCACACAACAGAAACGATGCCAAACAACATAGTGGAACTCCAATACAAGACAAAGCTATTCTAGCGAGAAAACACTCCAACAAAAACAGAAACACAACAAACAAAAAAACACCCAACAAATGCAAAGAAATAACAGGACGAAACAAAATAAAATACAAAAAAAAAATCCAACAAAACCCCCCAACAAACATACAAAACCCCCCAAAAAACAAGAACAACAAAAATTCAACAAAAACATCCCCCCCCCCCCCCCCCAAAAAAAAAAAAAAAAAAAAAAAAAAAAAAAAAAAAATCCAAGCAAAACACCCGCTCAAAGAAAAAAAAACAAAGAAACAAAACAAAACAAACAAAAAACAAAGAAAAGTAATAATAATAGGACTGGTTGATAAAAAATAAAGTAGAGCACATCTGTGTATTAATCATCGGCTATTGGATGCCAAACATTGGGTCATTGTTGATGTACAGTCTGCAACATTTCTTTTTCATTAGTAGCAAGGACCCTTTTACATGCACCATCCACAGACAGGATAGCACATATCACGGTCTTTGGTATACCAGTCGTGGTGCACTGACTAGAGCGAGAAATAGCGCAATGGCCTCATCGACGGGAATCGATCCTAAACCGACCGCGCATAAGGCAATCGCTTTACCACTGGGCCACATTTCGTAACTAACATGAATTCCACGGAATTAAATGTCGCCTACCATATACTTATTTGATGAATAAACAAATAGTGTGTGGTCTTAACTTTCGAATTAATCTACTTGTTTCAAATGTCTAGGTATGACCCAGATCGGGATTACCTAGCTTCTTGATAATAAAATAGTATTTTAGATGATACTTTAAAAACAGAAAAATTATTTAAAAATTATCTGTGTCTGTCTTTCTGTGCATATTTGCCTCTGTCTTTCCTTCTATGTCTCATCTCTCTCTCTCTCTCTCTCTCTCTCTCTCTCTCTCTCTCTCTCTCTCTCTCTCTCTCTCTCTCTCTCCCCGTCGGTGAGCCCATTGGGCTATTTCTCGTCCCAGCCAGTGCACCACGACTGGTGTAACAAAGGGCATGGTATGTGTTATCCTGTCTGTGAGATGGTGCAGATAAAATATCCCTTTCTGCTAATCGAAAAGTGTAGCTCATGAAGTGGCGACAGCGGGTTTCCTCTCTCAATGTATGTAGTCCTTAATCATATGCCCGACGCCATATACCCGTAAATAAAATGTGTTGAGTGCGTCGTTAAATAAAAAAAAAATCTTTCCTCTCTCACTATCTATCTTGGGGCTGGGGCCACAGGTCCTTCGCACACCCGGTTCCAAATAGCATGCACACTACAGCTGTTTTCGCGAACATGATTTGTTCACCTTCAGCAGCTGTACATAAGTTTTCAACCCCAACGACTTTTAGGTTTTCTGTCATGAGGCCAATAAATATTCGTCTATTTTTTTATTATTAAGGCGGTGTCTTTCCTTTCTCGATCGTTGATCAGTGTTTCTCCTAATTTGACTTCAGTCAATACCAGAGCACCCAGCAATGACCTTCACATTAGATCCATCATCATCACGATCAAGTACCACTGTACTTTCCGTTCTTTGACTGCAAACACAGCACATTCTGTACAAGGCATGCCCTCTCTCTCTATTTCTCTTTTTCTCTCTGTCTGTGTGTCTCCGTCTCTGTCGAGGCGAGGCTTTTAGCCCAGTGGTCAATTTGGGATCGATCGCCGTCATTGGTCTATTTCTCGCTTCAGCCAGTGCACCACGACTGGTACATCAAAGGTCGTAGTATGTGCTATCCTGTCTTTGGGATGGTGCATATAAAAGATCCCTTGCTGCTAATCGAAAAGAGTAGCCCATGAAGTGACGACAGCAGATTTCTTCCCTCAATATCTGTGTGGTCCTTAACCATATGTCCGACGCCATATAACCGTCAATAAATGTGTTGAGTGCGTCGTTAAATAAACCATTTCCTTCCTTCCTGTCTGTCTCCGTCTCTCGCTCTATCCTGTCTCTCTTCTGTGTGTGTGTGTCTCTCTCTCTCTCTCTCTCTCTCTCTCTCTCTCTCTCTCTCTCCTCTCTCTCTCCTCTCTCTCTCTCTCTCTCTTTGCTCTGTGTGTGTCTCTCTCACTCTCTTCTCTCTCCCGTTCCCTCTTCTCTCTCACTCTTTCTCTCTTTGTATATTTCGTTTTACTCTCTCTGTCTCTCTTTCATTCTTTCTCTATCTCTGTTTCTTTTTTTACTCCGTCTCTTGTTCTTACTTTAACTCTATGCAAATTCTGGCTCTCTCCAGCCAGTACACCAAGACTGGTATATCAAAGACCGTGGTATGTGTTATCCTGTCTGTGGGATGGTGCCTATAAATGATCATTTGCTAGTCATGGAAACATGTAGCGGGTTTCCTCTTTTAGACTATTAATTTACCAAATGTTTGATATCCAATAGCCAACGATTAATAAATCAATGTGCTCTAATGGTGTTGTTAAACAAAACAATCTTTAACTTTATATTCAATTATGGTTCAAGCACGCTGTCCTGGACAAACATTTATCTGGGCTGTCTGTCAAGGGCATGGATTAATGGTTGGTAATTTTATTCAGTTAGCCTGGGCTATATGTAGCAAGAGGTTGGGTTGAATATCCCCCTCACCTCCGCCCCTAAAATTCAGGAGGCATCTGCTCACTCGCATCCCTGAAATACAATTCCCCTTTAATTCAGAAGTTAACCGTCTTCCTCTACCCACAGAAGACCCTTGGTTACTGTTCCGTGTTTTGTTCGTTCGTTTATTTGTTTGTTTTGTGTTTTATTTACTACACATTCTTTCTTGACTATGCAAAGGCCTTCTAATAAAATACCCGCTCTCTGCCTCCCCCCTCCCCCTCCCCGAGCACTGGTCAAGTATGTGCAGAAAGAATCACCTAGGGCGGGCGTGGCTCTGTCGCGACATTCCAGTGGAGACACTAACAGAGTGTGCCAATCAATCTCGTGTTGGCAGTGAACGCGACGTCATCTCGTCTCATCTCACACTCTGTGATGTGAAGCAGAGTCGAGGTCGGGACACTGTCTTAACACACGCTGACCGCGAGAAGTGACCACACGGAGACTCGAGGCTGGTAGATACTGGGTTCGCGTCGCGGTATTGACAGAGTCGAGGTCGGGACACTGTCTTAACACACGCTGACCGCGAGAAGTGACCACACGGAGACTCGAGGCTGGTAGGTACTGGGTTCGCGTCTCGGTATTGGTAGAGTCGAGGTCGGGACACTGTCTTAACACACGCTGACCGCGAGAAGTGACCACACGGAGACTCGAGGCTGGTAGATACTGGGTTCGCGTCGCGGTATTGACAGAGTCGAGGTCAGGACACTGTCTCAACACACGCTGACCGCGAGAAGTGATCACACGGAGACTCGAGGCTGGTAGGTACTGGGTTCGCGTCTCGGTATTGGTAGAGTCGAGGTCGGGACACTGTCTTAACATACGCTGACCGCGAGAAGTGACCACACGGAGACTCGAGGCTGGTAGGTACTGGGTTCGCGTCTCGGTATTGGCAGAGTCGAGGTCGGGACACTGTCTTAACATACGCTGACCGTGAGAAGTAAAAACACGAGGACTCAAAACTGGTAGGTACTGGGTTCGCATCCCGGTATCGGTAGAGTCGAGTTTAGGACACTGCCTCAGCACCTGCGGAGTACGAGAAATAAACATAGGAGACTCGACGATAGTAGGTACTGCGTTCGAATCCCGATTACGATAGAATCGAGTTATCACACGTTGACCATGAGAAATAGAAACAAGAGGACTTAAGGCTGGTAGGTTCTGACTTCTAATCCTGGTATCGGTAGAGTTGAGGTGCGGACAATGCCTTACCACACGTTGACTGTGAGGAGAACAAATACGATGACTTAAGGCTGGTAGGTACTGAGTTCGAATAACGGTACTAGTATAGTTGAACCATCGAATGTATGGATGCTGGAAATTGGGTTCAGATTAAAAAGTCATTAAATTTTACTCAAATTTCCTTTCCTATCAAAATAAGTCCTAATGTCACCTACGGGGTCAGTATTACCCTTAGGAACTCATACTGCGTCGATGTTTCCGTAACAGTAACAGTAACAAACATGTGTAAGTTACAGAGCCAAACGCAGCTTGAAACAAGTGGTGTGGCAGTACCACAAGAAGAAGAAGAAGAAGAAAGAAGAAGAGGAAGAAGAAGAAGAAGAAGAAGAAGAAGAAGAAGAAGAAGAAGAAAAAGAAGAAGAAGAAGAAGAAGAAGAAGAGGAGTAAGAAAACAAAAGGCAGGCAAACAAACAGAGCATTTTTAAACTCATGTGGATTTTTAAATTTTTTTATTTTTTTTTGGTGGTGGTGGTGGTTGTGGTGGTAGTGGTGGTGGTTATGGTTGTGGTTGTGGTAGTGGTGGTGGTGGTGGTGGTGGTACAATTGCTTATGAACAGTTATTATATGAAAAGTTACTAGAAGGCGGACACCCGAAGTTAAGCCAAGTGCGGCAAACACACGTACCGTGAACGTTAATCTTATATTTTTATTAAGAAGAGTTTTTCTTGAACATTTAACCCCACATTGGCACCTAAAATTATTCTACAATCACGCAGGTAACTGAGTATATAGACAGAAAGAAAATAACCAATATTGTGATAAACACGTGTCGGTATTAAACCAACAGAACGTGTCAGTTTATTAACAATTAATATGGCGTAATTGCGAAACGTGTCGCACAGTGATGTCAAATTTCAAATGAAAAGAGACATTTATTTAAACCGATAGCGCGGTTTGTACTGTGGTTTTAGTCACAGGCGTCGGGTGCCTGGGCGGTGGGTGGGTGGGTCGTGATCCATAAGATCCATAACTCTGAATCTATGAAACAAAGAGTTAACTTAGTAACTGGTTTAACGTGTCCATATACCACTAGGGTTTCGAACACGCCTATCCCGAGTCCGGCCTCCGATAGGATCGGGGGTCTGACTCGGGACAGGGATAACCTAACAAATAGGGTCAATTTTGAAATTTTTAATATTAACGCCAAAAGTATAAAAAAGGGGAAAATTGGAGTTAATAAGTTTTGGCTGCGCCCTTAAAGAAAACAATTAACATTCCTAACCTATATAAATTATTAAAATAATATCATTTCGGCGCAAATTTAGATGGGCTGGTCTAAAATTAATAATAATTATTAAACAATATTCATTTAGCCCATGGGAGGTTAAGAGGAAAGGGGATGCCAATTATATTTTAAACATTGGTGTGACCAGGTGAGGGTCGGGAGGGAGGGGAGGCCGGCCCTACACACAACCTAAGGCCGAACCGCCTACGCCTATAGCCCCAAACCGGCCTCGGTGGCGTCGTGGCAGGCCATCGGTCTACAGGCTGGTAGGTACTGGGTTCGGATCCCAGTCGAGGCATGGGATTTTTAATTAAGATACCGACTCCAAACCCTGAGTGAGTGCTCCGCAAGGCTCAATGGGTAGGTGTAAACCACTTGCACCGACCAGTGATCCATAACTGGTTCAACAAAGGCCATGGTTTGTGCTATCCTGCCTGTGGGAAGCGCAAATAAAAGATCCCTTGCTGCCTATCGGAAGAGTAGCCCATGTAGTGGCGACAGCGGGTTTCCTCTCAAAATCTGTGTGGTCCTGAACCATATGTCTGACGCCATATACATTTGTAACCGTAAATAAAATGTGTTGAGTGCGTCGTTAAATAAAACACTTCTTTCTTTCTTTCCTATAGCCCCAAAGAATGTCCTAACTCCCGGCATCCCATTACCCCCACTCCCCACCGTGTCGAACCGCAGTTGTTAGGAAGTTATTAATCATCGGTTATTGGATGTCAAACATTTGGTAATTCTGATAGGTTGTCTGCAGTTAAAGTTTAACCCCCCCCCCCCACCACTAGAGCACATTGATTCATTAATCATCGGCTATTGATTGTCAAATATTTGTGTGTTTTTTTGACAGTTTTAGAGACGAAACCCGCTACATTTCTTCCATTAGTAGCAATGGATCTTTTATAGACACCGTCCAACAGACAGGATAGCACATACCACGACATTTGATATCCCAGTCGTGGGGCACTGGTTTAATCTATGATGGCTTCGACGCGTTGTCACCCAGATGAAATCAACAATTACAGTCGCGGATCCAGGGAAAGGAGCTGGGATGCTTACCCCTCTAATTTCGAAGTGCCACGAAAACCCAGGTGTATAGCAAGTAAATAGAAATATTCATCCAGTAGCCGATGTGTGTATTTTTGAGCTAGGATGTCGTTAAACAATCATTCCAATTCAACATATTTGTAAGAAACAATCTGATTGGATCTCTAATAAAAGTTTAGGTGGTAAAATCACCGTTATACCGGTCGCAAATTTCCAGGTGCTACCTACGTCACATGCATTCATACGCACAGATCAACAACAATGTCAGACGCGTCGCCAATAAAACTAAATTTGCGACAGTAAAACTATCGATATACGTCCGCAAATCGGAAAACACAGTAGGGTTATCCCCTAATTCATTCTTCATTCATGCAAATATATACAATGCATTTATATATGTTTAATGGTGGACATTTACTATTTTCGAAGTAGGAATAAAATAATGATTTCGAAAAGGAAACAAAAGTAAAACAATATGCGTTTAAAACGGCTATTATTTCGACAATGGATCGAAGAAAAGAAGAGAGAAAGAGGAAACCCTCTTTAGCCATGTAAAAAGGAAGGAACGAAATGTTTTATTTAACGACGCACTCAACACATTTTATTTACGGTTATATGGCGTCAGACATATGGTTAAGGACCACACATATTGAGAGAGGAAACCCGCTGTCATCACTTCATGGGCTACTCTTTTTGATTAACAGCAAGGGATCTTTTATATGCACTATCCCACAGACAGGGTAGTACATACCACAGCCTTTTTATACCACTAGTGGTGCACTGGCTGGAAGGAGAAATAACCTAATGGGCTCACCGACGGGGATCGACCCCAAACCGACCGCGCATTGAGAGGGCGCTTTACCACTGGGCTACGTCCCGCCTCCACATAAGAAAGCCCAACCGAGAACAGCAAGATAGCCTCAGTATGTACTTTCTCGTAAAAGGACGC
>NC_054705.1:6210898-6238736 GCF_016097555.1 Gigantopelta aegis
CCATATGGACCGTTAAATAAAATGGATGAGGCGTCGGTAACTAAAAATTTCTTCTTTTTCTTTCTGTGCTGGGCGCCAAAAATCGATCTGTGCAGCAAGGACGACACGGAACATGCGCTGTTTTGTGATGGTTCCAGACTCACCAGCCCTAGACTCAGATCCAAACCCAGCTTCGGCGTGCTTAACGATTAAGCACGCTGTCCTGGGTACTATGATTTTCAGTACATAGTATAATCAGGGTCAGTGAAATACTACTTAATGTGACGACAAAACCACACTCCCCCACCACCTCAAAACCAAACACAAAACCCTCACCCCCAAAACAAACAAACAACAACCTCCCCAAAACAAGCCTGGTGTCATATAATTGTCATTGTTTGCTATATTGTCCTGAGTTTGCTGTTGTTGTACAACATGGTTTTGATGGTACACAATTTCCGTCGCGCATTTATTACATGTTTTTTCCCCATTATAATTGAAGTGCTTCTGCTTTACTGGTGCGTTAAACAATAAAACAAACGTTCCCGCGTTCAGAGAAACCCACGCACACGTACCACACATATGCAAGCACGCACACACATGAAGGCGTACACACCCTCACTCACACACACACACACACAATACAAACACTACACACACACACACCTACACATACACACACACCTACACACACACACACATACCTACACACATACCTACACATACACACACACACCTACACCTACAAACATACCTACACTTACACACACACACCTACACACACATACCTACACCTACAAACATACCTACACCTACACATACATGCACACACACCTACAAACACATACCTACACTTACATACCTACACACACACATACCTACACATACACACACACCTACACACACATACCTACACTTACATACCTACACACACACATACCTACACATACACACACACCTACACATACATACATACACACACACAGACATACCTACATCTACACATACACACACATCTACACCTACGCATACCTACACATACACATACCTACACCTACACACAAACACACCTACACCTACACACACAAATACCTACACATACACACACACCTACACACACACACACCTACACATACCTACACCTACACACACATACCTACACACACACCTACACACACACACACCTGCACACACACATACCTACACACACACACACCTGCACACACATACCTACACCTACACACACATACCTACACACACATACCTACACCTACACACACATACCTACACCTACACACACATACCTACACATACACACCTACACACCCACCCCTACACACATACCTACACATACAGAGTGGAACGTAGTTGGTCTGATTGGTAGCGTTCCGGCCCAACGATTGCGGGAGATTGGGTGCCACAGGCTCGGTAACGGCATGAGGAAATTTGTGAAGACAATAAAGGATTTTAATATCCCCTGTGCCAGTGCGTCATTGAATATATGTATGTTTAAGTCAAAACCCGACATACATACAATAGAGATATTCAAAATATAAAAATACACATACACACACACCTATACATACACACACATACCTACACCTACACACACACCTACAGACACATACCTACACACACACATACCTACACATACACACAAACATAACTAGACATACGCACACATACACCTACACACACATACCTACACATACACACACCTACACACATACATACACACACATCTACATACACACACACACCTACATACACACACAAACCTACATACACACACAAACCTACATACACACACACAGACATACACACATACACACACACATACATACACACACATACACAAGGATATAACCATGGAAGAAATATATAAAAGAAAAAGGCAGGAAGGTATAAATATGTATAATTAAAATTCTTAAAAATGAAAACATGAAATACCTTTGATATATGATTAGTGCCGAAATGACCTGTTTTCACAAAGACTATTGTCGACTTCGCATCTCTTGCGAACGGTTAAATCGAGGTACAGTCGGAGGTCATATCTCGCCAGGTAGACATGAAACCCGCACGAGTTGATAGCGGCCCGTGTCAGTGGTTGGAGACAGAAATCAATATCTCACCGTGATCGATATCTTAACACGAGCAATAACACCACACAGGTCAGGTGAAAACGGCGCCAGCTTGATGTATGTATTACCTGGTGTTATAGCACGCTGGTCATAACAATCAAGTACTCGCCCTTGAATCGAAATAAACTTCATTGCAGGTAAGGGAAAGGTGAAAGATATGCTAGGCGTACACACCCTCACGCGCACACACACACACGGTACAAACACAAGCGAAAACAATCTTTTTTATTTTTTATTTTTAGTATATCGATTTCGACTACGTCCTTCTGTCCGTCTATCTGTCTGTCTAATGGTCTTTGTTTCTGTCTGTCAATCCCACATATAGTTTTCCGAATTCCCCACCCCCATCCCGCAATGCGTCAAGATATTGAGTTGAAATATTGTGTATAGTTTTATCATGTACTGCTACAGATCAAGTTTGACTTTCAAGTGTCATGGCGATTTACTCATCTTTTCGCATAGTTCTGGCTCTTGAATTTTGGGAACTGCTTTAACAGTACTCTCAGAATATTAATCCACGATATTAAGATCTTGTCTGAAGGGAAGTTAACAATGAGGGATTCGTTTACATGTCAAATTCATTCTAACATATAACAGGCGGGACGTATCTCAGTGGTACAGCGCTCGCCTGATGCGCGATCGATCTAGGTTCGATTCCCATCGGTTGACCCATTGGACTATTTCTCATTCCAGCCTGTGCTCCACAACTGGTGTAACGATGGCCGTGGTATGTACTATCCTGTCTGTGGGATGGTGTATATAAAAGATCCCTTTCTGCTAATCGAAAAGAGCCTATGAAGTGGCGACAGCGGGTTTTCTCTGTCAATATCTGTGTGGTCCCTTAACCATATGTCGGACGCCATATAACCGTAACTAAAGTGTGTTGAGTGCGTCGTTAACTAAACCATTCCCTTCCTTCTAACACATAACAAAATGGTTTTATAGAGGGGAATCTTTATTCAAGGTTTAACTGAGGCACCATTTGTCAGTATGAGCAACAGATTTTCAATACGAAACCGGCCTCGGTGGCGTCGTGGTTAGGCCATCGGTCTACAGGCTGGTAGGTACTGGGTTCGGATCCCAGTCGAGGCATGGGTTTTTTAATCCAGATACCGACTCCAAACCCTGAGTGAGTGCTCCACAAGGCTTAATGGGTAGGTGTAAACCACTTGCACCGACCAGTGGTCCATAACTGGTTCAACAAAGGCCATGGTTTGTGCTATCCTGTCTGTGGGAAGTGCAAATAAAAGATCCCTTGCTGCTAATCGGAAAGAGTAGCCCATTAAGTGGCGACATCGGGTTTCCTCTCAAAATCTGTGTGGTCCTTAACCATATGTCTGACGCCATATAACCGTAAATAAAATGTGTTGAGTGCGTCGTTAAATAAAAAATGTCTTTCAATACGAACTGAATTGCGTAACCGTCACGTCATTTAACGTAGCTTGGGAGTTAAAGTTAATAGCAGTAGTACTAAATTCTTACTTTATTTTTGTCTCAGTACATTTTAACAGAAAGTTTGTTTTGTTTAACAACGCCACTAGAACACATTGATTTATAAATCATCGGCTATTGGATGTCAAAGATATGGTCATTTTGACACAGTCATAGAGAGGAAACCCGCTACATTTTTCAATTAGTTTCAAAGGATCATTTTAACAGATAACTGCGTGTTTAGTTGTTTCCCTTGTGCTTATAAAGAGCTTGTGGGTTTTATAAATAATAATGTTGTAAGTACCTACGCCAATCAAATGTTTTTTTCTTCTAATATATCATGTCATGTCATGTCATGTATTATATATTATATTATATATTACATTAATTATATTATATTATATTATACATTATGTTATGTTATGTTATATACATTACATTATACAGCATTATGTGTCTAATTAAATGACACAAAGTTTTCCTTGGTTCGTAAAAGAAACAAACCATGAGTATTCGAATGACTTGATAACAATGAAGTCATCTCCCCTCCCCACGAGCCCACCCTACCCCCTCTGTCATTGGTGGAATACACGACATGTCACTACCGTAAATTAGTGTACCTGTTACCAGTCTATCAGGGAGTTTTGTGCTAGGTGCGGGATTTAGCGCAGTCGGTGGAGTACTCGCTCGCAGAATCGAACCACCTCGGTGGATCCATTCAACTGGTTGTTTTTTCTCGTTCCAACCAGTGCATCACAACTGGACAAAGGCCATGGTATGTACTCTCCTGTCTGTGGGAAAGTGCATATAAAAGATCCCTTGCTGCATTAGAAAAAAATGTACCTGGTTTTCTCTCATGACTACGAGTCAGAACTACCAAATGTTTGACAGCCAATAGTCGATTTTTAATTAATCAGTGTGATCCAGTTGGGTCATTAAACAAAAGAAACTTTTAAACTTTTGTGCTAAAACAAATTTATGTGTGCCACAAAACGAAGCATTATGACATATAGGATTTAAGTTGTAGCTATTAAGAGTACATACCCGTTTGTTGTGTCGTGCAGCGTATAACGTCTACAAAAAACGTTATAACTGTTACCATTAATTACCGGTTTTCAAGTCGATTATAATACGCCCAGAAGAAAGAAGAAACACCCAGGACCATAAACGTAGGTGTCGTTCCTTCGAGTAATGAAACAGTCTAAAGTTTTAATTAATCTTTCGTACCAAACATTGATTGTGTCTTGTTGTGGATACAGACCGTGTCCCAATGCAACGCGAAGCAAATCTTTACGTGATCCCGGCGTGTAAACACGTCTACATATTACACTAGCGGGCTACACGCATCGCGGTAAATACGAAATCACTCAAGTTAAACCCCCAATGTTTTCTTCCTCGTGCACTTCGTCCGCCCAGCATCTATTTGTAATCAATTAATTACTGTGGAATCTGACACCAAAACCTGTTTGTTTGTCACCGTAGACGACTTTGCGTGGACTCGTTATACCTGTGTTTAGTAAACTTTACCTCTTTTTTTTTTGGTCCCCTCCTGTTTTTGTGGTGGAATTTAACCAAATACAACACGAGCCCACGTGGATAGGGTTTCTTGTTAAAATAACACGGAATTCAAACTGGAGATTTTTAAAGATTTGTGTTTGGCTCGCGAAGTGTTGCGGAAGTGACACTCGCGTTGATCAACACGGAAGTGAGCGCGTAGATGTCGGTAGAGAAAGGGGCGGCCCCAGTTCGCTTGTTTTAAGATAAACCTCTATTGATTCGTCTTAAACATATTTGTTTCCACGTTTCTCAAATGGAGTTAAAAGTTTTGCTTTTCATGTTTTAAATGTGGACAATTTATACTTGTACCAGTGAAGCTAACCGGATTTCCAGCGAGAGAGAATTTGTTTATAAATAAAAAAGTGAACTTAGCTTCGCGGCAGTGTTATAATTTCATAGCGACAAAGTGAAAAAAAAAAAAAAAAATTGTAAGAAAACTTTGTTTTGTTTAATGATACGACTAGAGAACATTGATTTATTAATCATCGGCTACTGGATGTCAATCAGTTTAAGCTCTATCCTAACCAGCCGCGAGTGACGCGAGCGATGCAAGCAATTATTTAAAAAACACCATTGATTTCCATTGCTGCATCCTAACTGCACGCGTGCGACGCGACAGATTTATATGCGATTAGGATACGGCAATTGAAGTAAATGATTTCTAAAATAATCGCTCGCGGCCGGTTAGGATACAGTTTTAGAGAGGAAACCCATTACATTTTTTCTGTTAGTATTAAGGAATCTTTAATATCCACCATCCCACAGACAGGATAGCTCATACAACGGTCTTTGATATACCAGTCGTGGTGCACTTGCTGTGAGGAGCAATAGACCAATGGGCCCACCGACGGGGATCGATCCAAAACCGACCACGCATCAAGCGAATTGTTCTTTTGAAATATTATAATTATACACTGAATTACATGCATACAAAATTAAACCCAAATGATTTTTTTACATACATACATTTGCCCACTGAATTATTTCTCGTACCAGTCAGTAAATCACGACTGGAATATCAAAGGTCGTGGTATGTGCTAACCTGTCTGTGGAATGGTGCATATAAAATATCCCTTGCTACTAATGGAAAAAAATGTAGCGGGTTTCCTCTCTAACACTAAATATAAAAACATAACAAACTTTTTAACTTTAGACTAGGTACTAAGTTCGCACCCGTGGGTAGGTATATGACCACTAACCGACTTCTCTCTCACTAACCACAAACAACTAATAACTATAGCGGGTTTCCTCTCTAAGACTATATATATGTCAGATTTACCAAATGTTTGACATCAAATAGTCGATGAAATATTAATAAATCAATGTACTCTACTTTTACTTTAACATTTATATTATAGCACAAACCCCTCTATACCGGACACCCTCAGGACCAAGTAAAATGTCCGGTTTTAAGAGGTATCCGTTTAAGCGAGGTTAATTTCTATACTGATTTTTTATAAAAGGACTGAAAAATGTCCGGTTTTGGGGGAATTCCGGTTTACAGAGGGTCCGGTTTTGAGAGGTTTCACTGTAGTAGAAAGCAGTAAGAGTGCCAGACAGGTTAACGCGTGACGTCACAGTCTGAATTTGACAAAGAACGGACTGCGACGAAGATTTTAAAAATCTATTTACAACAACTCGTTACAAATACATTATTCATTTCAACCTATTTTGGTGCTTATATCTAATTAAGGTTCAAGCACGCTGTCCTGGGCACACACACACCTCGGCTATCTGGGCTATCTGTCCAGAACAGGAAAGTGGGTTACTTGTTAGTGGTTAGTGAAATAGACGAGGGTGTAGTGGTCTTACACCCACCTATTGAGTAATTAAAACTCGCTCTGGGTGAGAGCCGGTACCGGGCTGCGAACCCAGTACCTACCAACTTATGTCTGATGGGTTAGCCATACCACCCGAGGCCGTTCAAAAACGTTAATAGCAAGAAAACGGTTATATTGCGTCTTTATTGTTTATTGAAAGGCGTTCCACAGCGTGTTGCATAGTAAGCTGTTTCGTTCTGCGATGTCGTTAAATATTCCTTCCTTCCTTCCTTCATTCCTTCATGATAAGATGCGGCTTAAATTGACATATAGTGGTGTTCCTGGGCAAATTAAATTAATAAAGTTTGTTTTGTTTAACGACACCACTGGAAACCTGCTACATGTTTCCTAATGCAGCAAGGGATCTTTATATGCACTTCCCCCCAGACAGGAAAGCACACACCACGGCCTTTGACAGTTGTGGTGCACTGGTTGGAACGAGAAAAAGAGCAACCAGTTGAATGGATCCATCGAGGTGGTTCGATCCTACGACGCAAGCACCTCAAGCGACCACTCAACCGACTGAGCTAAACCCCGCCCCTGCAGGTAATTAAATCACGTGGATGTGAAATCATACATCAGAGAAGGTAACAATATATTTTTAAATATCAATAGGTCTTATGCAAGGGGAAGCACTCTCACCAATGCTCTTCTCTCTGTTCATATATAACCTAGAAAATGTTTTTTCTGTCCCGGAGCCGGGCCCCTGGACAGACTTGCTTGAAACCTCTGTGGTATAGGAGCATGTTAAAAGATTAAAGTCAAGTCAAGTCTAGAACATGTGATTCTAGCTCAAAATTATGATTTACGAACTAAAAGTGTTGAACGTTTTTCTATCATTTGCAGACGAAACATTTTTTCTCGGAAAGTTCGGAAGGTCTACATCAAATGTTTTATGTTAACTTAGGTCGTGTTAAATCTTGGTGTGAATATTGATAAAAGTAAATTACTAATCTTGTAGTTTTTAGTTTTTTTTAAATAGAAAGTAGTTACATTTGAACAATCAGTAGTTTTGCTATATTTGTCATATAGTGGTAAATTTAAAGATTCTGGGAAAGTTCATATTGAAGATCCCTTGCTGCATTAGGATAAAAATGTTGCCGGCGCCGCGAAAGACTATATGTCAGAATTTCCAAATGTTTGACATCCAATAGCCGATGATTAATCAATCGATGTGCTCTAGAGGTGTTGTTAACACAAAACTTAAAATGGGTGTTTTTAACGCAAGACATAATTTAAATTTTTGGCGTAATTTCGAAATTTTTTTTTACACTACGTTGACATAAATTTCAGTTCTGGACTCCTGGACAGACAGTCCATATAAGGTGATGTGCGTGTCCAGAACAACGTACTTGAACATTAATCAGATATGAGCTTCAAAGTAAGTGGAGATAAAGACTTCTGATTAGGAAAATAGTTTATTGGTTTGTGTAAGTGCATGGGTATTACCACAACCTATTCTTAGAATAGGCACAAGCAGATACCTTCCACCTCATTATCGTGTAATGGTTATTACCTTAGTAACTGGTTTAACGTGTCCTAGGGTTTCGAACACGCCTATCCCGAGTCCGGCCTCCGATAGGATCGGGGGTCGGACTCGGGACATTTGGTTATTAACACATTAATAAGTAGGTTAATGTCTCATACACATTTGTATAGAATTTCAGCGTCTGCCTATATTAAAATTCCATACGGGAGAAGGGAAGCAGTAAGACTCTTTTCACCATAATAGTCTTCTCTGCCCAGTCAAAAAAAAAAAGAAAAAAAAAAAAAAAAAAAAAAAAAAAAAAAAGAAGAAGAAGTAAAGGCACGTACAATCTAATAAGGACACTTTTTCGTATTTTTAAGACGGTGGCAAAAGTCCCCTGACTTCGTATTTTCAAATTCGTTTGGCAGTTGGCACTGACACAATGTCATGACAGTCAAAGTTTCTGTTTCAAGCAACCCATGCCACGTTACGGGCAGGTTTATCGGTGTTATTTTTCCCATGTCCTGTTGACTGTTGACCGCTTTGTTGTATTAATCCGCGTGTAGCGCCATTGCTCGCTTGATGAGTCGGTCCGTCATCGGTGCGCTGTCTTTGAACGACTTCCGTTCCATCAGCAGCATCCTGTAAACACAATCAAATCACACACTTATGTTAGGATCAGCTTTTAAACTGTCACGACCGAGTTGGCCAACTCGACAGTTGCATTATAATTGCTCCCCCCCCCCCCCCCCCCCCCCCACGCCAACTCACGACTTACGACTGGTCGCACCAAGACTAATAACTGATCGGTCGTAAGAGTTGTATACCCTATGCACTTAAGTTGATCTTAGGGCTAAGAACGCTTCGTGGCCCATTTCACGAAACATCGTAACTTATATCGGGCACACGTTTACAGATGTTTGGCGTCTATATGACGCAGATAATTACATCATTGAGGAAGACAGTGCACTTTAAGGATATAAGATAATGAAATATGTGTACTTCTAACTGTATTAGTTGTGCTATAATAGTAATAAAAACTGTCGTTTAGTCGTAGATTTACGTTTACTTGCAAAACTAAGCTTATGATGTTTTGTGAAACTGGGCTCTGGTTAAAAGGCAGCTCTGAAATAATAAAACAATTGATATAGTATCAAGGTAGGACAGTGTTAATACTTCTATAGCAATATAAGGTCTGTTAGTTTGACTGTACCTGGCTAGTTTGTGATGTTTCTTTAACTGAGATTTGATAGCTGCCTGGATCAGAAACAAGTTGACCAAGTCTCGCTGAAAAATAAATAAATAAATAAACAAACAAACAAGACAAGGAACTGATGGATGGACGGACGGACGACGGTAAAACTGTAAATAACCTGTAGGCTAATAATTTAACACAATACACGTTTGGGTCGGAACGTAGCTCAGTGGTACAGCGCTCGCATGCTGCGCGGTCAGTCTGGTATCGATCACCGTCGGTGGGCCCATTGGGCTATTTTTCGTTCTAGCCAGTGCACCACGACTGGTATATCAAAGGCTGTGGTATGTGCCATCCTGTTTGTGGGGCGGTGCATATAAAAGATCCTTTGCTGCTAATCGAAAAGAGTAGCCCATGAAGTGGCGACAGCCGGTTTCCTCTCAATATTTGTGTGGTCCGACGCCATATAACCGTAAATAAAATGTGTTGAGTGCGTCGTAAAACAAAACATTTCCTTTCCTTTCCATACACGTTTACATATAAGTTTTAGCATGTAAAGGCGACTCAGCCCTTTATAGCATTTTTGTATTGTTTTAAAATATTGAATATTACGGTTTGTATGGTGTCGGACATAATGATTATTTCATTTTATTTCAAAAAGAATTTCGTGCTTATATCCAATTAAGGTTCAAGCATGATGTCCTGAGCACACACCTCAGCTATCTGGGCTGTCTGTCCAGGACAGTGGGTTAGTTGTTAGTGATTAGTGAGAGAGAAGAGGGTGTAGTGGCCTTACACCTACCCACACACCTCAGCTATCTGGGCTGTCTGTCTAGGACAGTGGGTTAGTGGTTAGTTGGTTAGTGAGAGAGAAGAGGGTGTAGTGGCCTTACACCTACCCATTGGGTCTTTAAAACTCGCTCAGGGTGGGAACCGGTACCGAGCTGCGAACCCTGTACCTACCAGCCTAATGTTCGATGGCTTAACTTGGTTAACCACGAAACCACCGAGGCCGGTATAATGGTTATCGACCACATAGATAATGAATGAGGACACTGCTGCCACCACTGCATGGGCTACTCTTTTTGGTTAGCAGCGAGATGTCTTTTATATACAACATCCCATAGATAGGATACTACATTTCAAGGCCTTTGTTACACCAATAACTGTTGTGGGCACTGGCTGAAAAGAGAAATAGTCCAATGGGCCCACCGACAACAGGTCGATCGTAGCCCGCCTACTACAACTGGCTACCGCTTAGAATACTATCTAAACAACCATTTCTTTCATTCTTACTTTATGTTATTAATTATTTTATATTTTAATACTATTTATAATACTATGTGAACAAACAAAAAAACCCTCAATCCCCCCCTCCCCCCCCGAAATCTTTATCTTCCAGCACTGCTGAAAGTTTTTAATACTATTTTTCTTTATCTTATTATTTATTTTTAATTTTTAATTCTTTAGATACTGTAAATCATAAAATAGTAGTGATCTTAAAATTAACGAAATTCAAATAAGTGACAAATTAGCGGCATAACATTTTAGCGAAATCAGAAGACAAAAAGAAGGAAAGAATAAGCTTAAGTTGTAGGATCCGCTGAAATAAAGTTTGTTTTGAATCTTGACGTTAAGCAGCATACAGATAATTTAAATATAGTAGAAAATTGCAGTAATGTGCTTGCTAACTAATAACTATTGTTGTGGGCTATCCTTTTGTTTTAATACATAGCACGGGCGTAGGAAGAAGCCGTAAAGTGTGTATGGGGGGGGGGGGAGGGGCACACACACGCCCCCCCCCCCCCCCCACACACACATATGTATATACTCTATACGCTGTGGGAATGGTTATATAATAATAGTGAATTAATTGGACAAACATTACAACCGGTAGTTCAGTATTACAGTAGGTTTTTTTTATGACCACCAAATATCTTGAAGGACGATTGGGGTCAGAAGTGAAATTTGAAAGTTGACGTTTTTTTTATCAGTAAATCGCAAATTCAAACAATAAAAATGACTTAAAACAAAACAGTGATAACTGTATGATCAACATAATGAAAAAGATTTACAGAAATAATGATCTAGTGATTAATGGATCTTCCTGGAAATTGTCAAAGTCGAGAATGACACACCACGCACGTGTACGGGGCAACTGCGTGATACATGTGCCAACTATGGAATGTGTTTCGGTGTGTTGATAAACAGACCTGAACGTTTTTTACCAGGATGTCTGTGTTCAAAACGTATGTTTCAATATTTCAGGTTCCCCTACTTTTTTGAAGACACAACAATCGCACAAAAGTCTTTCGGAACAGTCTCTTGTATGTTACATCTCTTTGAATTTAGCGTCATGAAATATTAACGTCTTGTATTACCTCGCTAAATTAGCTAACATTTTACGCTCGCTAACATTTTCTGATTTACAGTAATTTCTTTACGAAACCAAAAAACAAAAATCGGCATCTCCCTGAATTGTGGAAAGTGTGTTAACTATCAGTACACGTACCTGGGCGTGGCTGCCGCCTATACGTATGACGTTGTACCTAATGGGATAGAGAAGGTCAACAGCCTTGGCGAAATCTCCGTCACTGTAGGCGACGAAACTCTGACACAGTTTGTGACCAACATCTCGTGTGACGTCATGGTTCGTACCCTTCCCTTCTCTACAAGTAAAAACAGTACTAGACGAAACTCTCACACAGTTTGTGA
Source organism: Gigantopelta aegis (assembly GCF_016097555.1). Taxonomy (NCBI): domain Eukaryota; kingdom Metazoa; phylum Mollusca; class Gastropoda; order Neomphalida; family Peltospiridae; genus Gigantopelta; species Gigantopelta aegis. The sequence goes on from NC_054705.1 coordinate 6,223,205, forward strand.
CTAACATCTCGTGTGACGTCATAGAGTATTGTCTTAGTGAAGAAACCCGCTACAATTTTCCATCAATAGCAAAGGATATTTTATATGCACGTTCTCATAGGCAGGGTAGCACATATAAATTCCAAGGCTTTTGATATACCAGTCGTGAACGAGAAAGAATGAAAAAAAACCAAACCCAACAATACGAGAATAAGTCCACCAAGGAGATTCGAACCTTCGACCCGAGCACTTCAGGCCAACGCTCTGTCCAATGAGATAGATCCTTTTTTTATTTATTTTTTTTATTTATCGATACCACTATTTATTAATCGTCGGCTATAGGATGTCAAACATTTGGTAATCCTTTGACATAGTTAGAGAGGAAACCCGCTACATTTTCCATTAGTAGCAAAGGATATTTTATATGCATCATCCCACACACATGACAGCACATACCACGGCCTTTGATATACCAGTCATGGTGTACTGGCTGGAACGAGAAATAGCCCAAATGGGCTCACTGACGTGGAGCTATATCCCGCCTCTTATTTGTAGGCCTAAATAGAAAGGAAAGGACTATAATAGAATGAATGAATGTTTAACGACACCCAAGCACGAAACACACATCGGCTATTGGGTGTCAGACTATGGTAATACAAACAAATAAGGTGATGATCAACATCAATATAAAAATTCAAGATTTAAACAAAAAGACAGTGTAAAGAACCGTGCAAAAACACAAATATCACATATAGATACTTACTTTTATTCAAAATTTCAATTTGTGCTGTATTGGCCATTCTCAAAGAGAATGTTACACCCCTGCACCACGGTGAGGTTACAGCACGCGCAGGGGGGACTATAATAGAAACCAAAAGACAGGTACCACTGAGCTACAAATGCTCACAAGAAAGGGAGTACCTGACAAATTGTTCGATGGATTCCATCATCTTCGCCGTGATGTCCTTCTGTTTGGCGCCCAGACAGCCCATCAGAAGGTGGAGGTCGTTGAAGGCGAGGATGTGGTCGTCGATGTGAGGTCGACATCTCTCGAACACTTCGTTCCATCTGTCCCCGACATCCACCCCTGAAAACGCACAGCAACGGCGACGACGACCGACTATATAGCGTAGACTTGGCCTAACGTAGTGTCAGCAGTGCGTAGATGGTTTTCTTTTTATATATCAGACTATATGGTGTCAGTTTGTTTTGGTTTGTGCACCACTAGAGCACATTAATTAATGATCGACTATTGGATGTCAAACATTTGGTAATTATGACTCGTAGTCATCAGAGGAAACACACTACAATGTTCCTAATGCAGCAAGGGATCGTTTATATGCACATTCCCACAAACAGGAAAGCACATACCACGGCTTTTGATCAGTTGTGGTGCACTGGTTGGAACGAGAAAAAACAGTCAGTTTAATTCATCCACCGAGGTGTTTCGATCTTGCGACACAAGCACCTCAAGCTAGCACTCCCCCGACTGAGCTACATCCCGTCCCCATATCGTGTCAGAGGAAACCCGCTATATATACTGAACCGCAAAAGAAACGCGACACATGTGTGGCTGAGAAAATATGTTTCAATTTATTAATATCAAAGATAAATTTTGAAAAATCTGATAAATTCAATTTATTGGATGCACTTTGACCACAGTCTCTGGGTCGTTTGCCTGTGTTCAGGTAGTGGGGGGATCCAGCACATCGAGATTGTAGGGCGTGACATGTTCAATACCGTGTATGTCCTCCCTGGGTGTTCAGAACGGCCATACACCGTCGGTACATGGAGTGCACGAGGCGGTTCACAAAAGCCATTGGCACCTGTGCCCACACCCTCAGGAAAGCTGCCTCCAGTTGCACACGAGTTGTCGGCCGTGGGACCACCTGGTTAAGCCGTCTCTGGATTTCACCCCACAGGTGTTCAATCGGGTTCAAATCAGGGCTGAGAGCCGGCCACGGCATGGTTCTGATGTTGTGCTGACGCAGGAAGTCCATGGTGATCCTGGCCGTGTGGGGGCGAGCATTATCCTGCTGGAACACGTGGTTATGGTGACACGTGAAGAAGGGCACTATGTGAGGTGTTAGAATCTGGTCAACGTAGCGCTGCGCTGTGATGCCATTCCCTCTGCCTGCACCAACATTTTGGAACAAATGGGGCACAATTCTCTGATTCAGGCCTATAGCACCCCAAACCATGATGCTTTGGCCACCCCACGGGTCTCTCTCCAGGACACATGCGTCTCTGTAGCGTTCACCCCTCCTACGCCACACCCTCACTCTGCCATCCGAGTTGGAAACGCAGTACCGGCTCTCGTCAGAGAAGACTATCAACCTCCATTGTTGATGCTGCCAATGTTGGTGCGGTGTAGCCCACTGTAGTCGTGTCTGGCGGTGGCGGGCGGTGAGGACAGGTCCTCGAGCGGGACGTCGGCAAAACAGGTTGTTGGCGGCCAGTCGACGTCGTACCGTGTCGTCTCTGATGGGTCGCTGTCCAGTGCCAATGGTCGCGCGTGCTGTCATGCTGGCCGTTCTGAAGCGATCATGGAGGTGTTGCCGGTTGATGTAGCGGTCCTGCCTGGGCGTGGTCACCCGGGGGCGCCCGCTGCGGTGACTGTCTGCAGTGCTGTTGGTGTTGATGTACCGCTGCTGTAGACGATGGATGGTGCTGACATGGACATTGTAAGCGTTAGCAACAACCAGGGCACGCTGCCCGGCTTGCAATCGGCCGATAGCTTGTTCTCTCTGCGCTGCTGACAATAGGGTCATACCTGATGCGTGCAAATTACGAATGCCAGGAACGCGGTTCAAGTTGGTTTTTATACCCATAACCTCCACGAGATGCACGTGCATTTCGGTTTTCATGACAATTGCTTGCGACTGCCACCCATGGCCTTCGAGACAGGTGCGTTTTGGCATGTCGTTTCATGGAAAGTTGAAAGGGTACCTGCAATTTGGGTCTCAGTCATAAACCAGCATGTCTTGTAATATTGACAGTTACATCCCCGAAATAAATTGTTATAATTTACCATATAGAAATGACATTTAAAAATCTCGCGTTTCTTTTGCGGTTCAGTATATTTCTGGTGCATTAGCAGCATGGGATCTTTCATATGTACTTTCCCACAGACAGGTAGCAAACAACACGACCTTTCATATACCAGTCGTGGGGCACTCTAACCAGAGAATGGCTCCCCCGTGGGGTTCAAACCTACGACCCATGTACTTCAGGCTACCGCTCTAGCGACTAAGCGAGATCCAGCCACAAAGCTGTCAAGGAAAACCTGCACTTACAGGCGCGTTTGCAGGGAGGGGGTTGGGGATCGACCCCCCCCCCCCCCCTCCTGCTCAAGCACATTTTATATATTTTTAAAAACACAACATGCAGTCTTTGTAGCGTGTCTCGACCACCCTACAAACTTGGCTCGCCAGTCTAGAGCCCTATTTCTCGCTCTAGCCAGTGCACAACGACTGATATATCAAAAGCCGTGGTATGTGCTATCCTGTCTGTGGGGATAGTGCATATAAAAGACCCCTTGCTAATAATAAAAAGTGTAGCGGGTTTCCTTTCTAAGACTATATGTGAAAAGTACCAAATGTTTGATATCCAATAGTCGATGATTAATAAATCAAAGTGCTCTAGTGGTGTCGTTAAACAAAACAAACATTATTTCAATCTAGACCTCCCCTCCCCTGCTAAAATTCCTGTACGCGCGCCTGCCTTGCACAGCAGCCTTTAATATTGAAGTGCTTATTGAGTGAAACCGCATACACCGAGACAAAAAATGCAACATGCAATAAATGGAATAATGATTGATTTGTGTGTCACGGCCATGTCAACAACATGTTGTTTTGTATTAGACGTTATTACCATTATAAACATGTTTATGTGATGGGGGGGGGGGGGGGGGGGGACGGGACTGATGTGGGTTGATAAAGTCGGGCCAGTCCTGTAATGGACTGAAGAGCTGGCGAAAGTCAGAACGTGTGTCCATGACAGGCGTGCGCTACAACAGCTTGCTCTGAACGTGCAGGTTAAACCTCTTAAACAGGAACTTGAATTAGCCCGGATATGAGGTGCATTTAAGGTAACACGCCTTTCTTACACACCCGTCGGTGAGAACACCAAGCATTATTCTTTATTTATTGGTTTCTCTGATTTTTATATATAAAAAAAAACAAATCGAGGCAACATCATTTTTTTAGGATAGGCAAAGTCCAGTGCAATCAGATATTGCAAATAACAAATACATTTTGTAATCATTCCACGCCAACTCAACCCCCACTCGTATTGCGGAGTTCATTTTTGCTACTGTTCATTATAACGTTAGCATTTCGAAGGTCAAGGCTAAATGACTGAATAACAACTTACCTTCCATCTCCAGTCTGTAGAGCAGTGAGCATGCGTCCACGAGATCCAACAGAGAGCCCGAGTTTATGGATCGAACCTTCACCTGGGCAGACACACAACAATAACCGTAAGGTTACACACCACCCATTAATTACTCCATGCAGTTCAATACAATTTCTATGTCAGAATATATTCTGTTGTCTTATCTCCTAAGTTCAAGGGTAAGGTATATCATTACTATTTCATCTAATCCAGGGGCGCAGCGTGAGCTGGACCTGGGGGGGGGGGGGGGGGGGGGGGGGAAGGTTCGAATATGAACCAAGTGGACCTTTTCTATTTTGTTTTTGCACCACCAGAAACTCCATATGTATAAACCTGTATGTTTTAGTTCTGGAAGCGGATCATTTGCTTCGGGGGTTGTCCGACCCCCCCCCCCCCCCCCCCCCCCCCCAGCCTACGCCCCTGTAATCTATATAATGTTTTTCTTACCTCGTTATCAAATATATTCAAAGCGTTCTGATAATCCGCCTGAAAATAATAATAAAAAACTTTGAAGAAGCTAAGTTTGTTTTATTTTAAGTGAAACACTAGAACGCACCGATTTGTTAATCATCCACTTCTGACACGTGGTCTTCAACGAAAACCCACTACATTTCTCCATTAGTAGAAAGAGATGTTTTATATGCATCACCCCATAGACAGGATCGCACATACCACCACCTTTGATATATCAGTCGTGGGGCTCTTGTTGTGGGTGGGTAAAACGCAATCAAAAAATGGGTCTACAGATCCGATTCGATCCTACGACCCAAGCACCCCAGGCAAGCAATCTACCGACTGTGCTAGATCTCGTTACTGTGAAGAAGCAAACAGAATTCATATTGTGAATTTAAAGTAGCTATCTCACCTCACCGTAATACAATAATATTTTGTCATTTACTAATTAAACAACAACAACAAAAAGACCCACCTCCCCCACACATATATAATATTAATGTTACAATGGTCAAATTTCGTTATTTGTACATGCCTTTGAGATAAATGACAAAGTTAATTGATTCCACATATAATATTTGTATACTAAGCTCAAGAATACTAAAACTGTTATGTTTTGTCACTCGGCGCAACAGGTAGTTTCCTCGGTAATCCGTGAAACAATATAAAGTACATAATTCATGTAGCGTTTAGGACATGTCCTACTGTATAGACAGTCAAATCATATATATATGAAAACCGTTTTACATACCTTTTCAATGTAATACAGAGACCAGTGCCAAAAATTATGGCAAGCGATCATCCCGCATGTCTAGAATAGATAACATAGAAAATGTTACATTTTACAACACATTCAAACACTGTGATTTATAATACATGTATCTTTAACTGATACAGTATTTCGTATTACAACATTCAGAACTATAGCCTATTGCCAGCTATACACACTGTGTATCCATGTATAACGTTATACAACATTCAGAACCATAGTCTATAGCCAGCCATACACACTGTGTATCCATATATAACGTTATACAACATTCAGAACTATAGCCTATAGCCAGCCATACACACTGTGTATCCATGTATAACGTTATACAACATTCAGAACTATAGCCTATAGCCAGCCATACACACTGCGTATCCATGTATAACATTATACAACTTTTCAAACTCTGAAACTGAATTGTTGACGACCTTTAACTTTTCATGAGTCCATTATTTCCATTTTAAAAGCCCATATCTTCGACATATACAATATTTTAAACATAAACATGTTTTTAATATATTATTTTAGTCGTTTAAAGGGCTCTTTTGAGCCATAATATATATATATATATATATATATATATATATATATATATATATATATATATATATATACATTTTTATGAAGTTATTCTTAGATATGGACGGAGGATAACTTTTTATTTTACATTTTCACGATATTCGATATGCCACACATCGAGCATCATATATGTTTACAGCCCCCCCCCCCCCCCCCCCCCAAAAAAAAAAAAAAAGGCCACCAAAATGAAAACGAACTTACTGTCCAGTTTTTAACCGTGTCAGTGAGGAAGGAAATCCCCTCGTCCTGTCTTCCCGTCATCTCCATCACGTGACACAGCGTGTGTGTCGACCAAGCGTCACGTGGGTTGATCTCCAGACCCTACAGTAGTTGCCATTAATGTTAGTATTGGTATATTAATCACGTGGTCCATAATAGCGTCGTTAGTATGAAAGTAAATAAATCGAAGTCTTTAGACTAAATCTGCTACCATTTTGAATTAACATATTTTCTATGTGCACTTTTCCACAGACAGTTTCGATATGCATTCTCCCACAGACAGGTCAGCACATACTGCAACCTTTGATACAGTATTCATGATGTAATAATTATTTTCGTGTCTAAAGGTGACGCCACACGATATGAATGCCTCGAACAAAAATAGCTGATTGCATAACAAACGTCGAAAGCACGTAATCATGTTTGTCTTGTCACAATGGGCTATTCTCTGGGATATTGTCGTACAAGGCACTCGTATGGTGTGTCTCCGCCTTAAACGATACGTCCTGTATCTTATGCATCCGTTGGACAGAATGCCGTGTGGTATTACGCGTCGATATTTCACGTATGTAGGATATCGATTTAAAGGTGCTGCATTGGCTGCTCCATGGTCATGACCCACATGCTACGGATAACCCGTCAAATGAAAGTAACACTACAGGAACGATAATATGGAAAGGGGGGGGGGGGGGGGGGGGGGGGGGGAAGGCGGGGAGACCCGCTTTAGCGGGTAGGTGCACAAGTACAATTTTTCAGTTTACATCAGATAACTGTTTTGGGATTCAGTTGGGTGGTGGATACACGCCACCCCTTTCAACCCCTTCGGTTCTTATGGGCCCGTAGAAGCCGATTTCTGTCGATGACAATCGTGTAAACTAACGGGAAAGTGCAATCTCTACATACTAATTGATGGAAAAGGTGTTTAAATTTCTTTAAAACCTTAGGATATGCAAGAAATAAAATTCTGAGTTTAATTCCGCTATACGCGCTTATAGTTCAGGGCCGTAGCTAGGATTTTTTGTTTGGGGGGTGGGGGGGGGGGTGGGGGCAACTGAGTAGTTAATAGTCTAAAACTCCTTTTCTTTAAGTTTCTATAATGCTTTCCGAATGTTTTCTGGGGGGGGGGGGGGAGCAACTGCCCCCCTTGCCCCCCTACTAGCTACGGCCCTGTAGTTGTGTCTGAAATGTAGGCTAACATGTCCAACCCACCTTCCTAGCTGCTTTTTCTGCCCGGTCATACAGGTTGGTTTCTTCAAGCCCAAACGAATGCATACCGATCACATACCTAGTAATTAAAATACACATACGTAATTAATTTATGACACGAATAAAAGACAATTTTAAATCATTAAAAGACAACAACAACAAAACACACAACACACACACACACAAACACAAACCCGCAAAAAATGTCCTTATGAAAAATATATAGATACATATTGTTGAATGGACACAGCTTCCAAATGAAACACTGCAAGTTCGTCCCTCACGGACACCATTTGTGACACTTGTAAACAAATCTGTCCTGGGGGGGAGTTCCCTCCACCTCGTTAAATACAAAATATAAAATAGGATATTTAGGGCCAATTTTGGTTAAATGGATAATTCTTGATTCTTTTTCACTGCTCCCATGTAGTTTATATTACGCTGTTAGTACTAATTAATACTAATCAGTCTGTAGAAAAGGCCTAAGTAATCGATAATTACCCGTAGAGCGGCATCGTGGGTTTCCAGAAAGGCAAAATCCGACCAATCCCATCTCGCATCTGATTGGAGTAGCCCAGGTAGAAGTAACTGTCATGCGCGAACTTGAGCGCCAGAATGTCGAGCGGGCAGTCGACCAAGATGTCCTCCCACACCTGGCACGCCGCGTCCGAGAAACTGAAACCAGAACCACGTGTTTTCGTTATCCGATGTGTTGATAACAAACATCGACAACAATAAAATATATAACACTGAAAAGTCTTGAACCCAATTCCGTGTGTCCGTTTATCATATATATAATGCATTGATTACTGTTGGTGCCCTTTTTAAACAGGGCGCCTTCTCTCTAGACTGTTATATATATATCAAACTGAGGCTTATAGGCCTGTGCTAAAAAGCCTTCACAACTGGTATGGATTATGCAGTATACAATGCCAATTTTTCATGAGAACAATAAATCGAAAAACAAAAATCTAAGATGGCCGCCACGACTCGCATAAAATAAAGTTAAAGTCTGTTTTGTTTAACCACACCACTAGAGCACATTGGTTGATTAATCATCGACTATTGTATGTCAAACATTCGGTAGTTTGACAGTCTTAGAGAGGAATCCCGCTACATAGCCCAATGGGCCCACAGACGGGGTTCGATCCCAGACGTACCGCGCATCAGGCAACCGCTTTACCACGGGGCTACGTCTCGTCACCCCCCCCCCCCCCCACACACACACACACACGTGAAAATCTCTTAATATCTGCAGCAATTTACGACAAATATGCAAGTAGTCACTTACCCATCAGCCCACAACTTGACAGCGGTCACGTGGTTCTTCTCTCGTTCTGTCACAGACGGGGATTTAGACAACTCAACCATTCTATCCAGATCCTTCGCAAATTCCTGGTCCAGCCTGGTGGTCCGGCCCGTCCCTAACACATCCAGTCCGTTCTTTAGAACATGACCCATCACTAGAAGAGGAAATACGTTTTTTTATCGACTCAAAAACACTTCCAGTCCGTGGTTTAGAACATGACCCATCACTAGAAGAGGAAACCAGTTTTACCCACCCAACAACACACCCAGGCCGTTCTTTAGAACATGACCCATCACTAGAAGTGGAAATAAGTTTTTATCCATTCAAAAGTTTTACCAAAAAGTATTATTATTACAATCAATATTATTATTGCTATTATCGTTATTAATATTAATTTTAGCAAAATATTCGTCAGTATTATAATCAACATTGCTCGTTTGAATATTAATTTGATTAAAATTATCATCATTATTATAATCAATACTGTAACTGTTGTTAATTTTACCAGAATTATCAAAATTATTACGTTAAACATCATTATTGTTATGAATATTAATTTTATCAAAATTATCATTACAGGAGTCGAATTTAAATTTTGTGGGGGAACGGTAAGTGTTTCCTTCTGTTTAATAACAAACATTAGGGCACCAAGGCAAGTTGGAGGGGCACGTAGGCAAACTGTTCCTTCAAAAGAGGGCACGAAGGCAACTTATTTTCTATGAAGTTTTTGACAAAAATAATTGCATCTTTTAAATGGTATTAGACTCTTAATGTTTATTTTTAATACAGGTATATGCCATATTATATTTTACAATATTAATAACATGTAGCAGATATGGTACATTTTCATAAAATGCCCAATGTAGCACATATGCTACATTATTAAAAGTATATACAAGTTTATGAAAATTCAAAAATCAACATGGAAGTGTTCAATGTACACTAACACCTGTAAGTTTAACGAATATGATACTTTTTGGTATTTATTTTGAGTACTTTGGGCACTAGAGGGTTAAAATAAATGAATGTGTCAAATATGCTTGCACGGCACAAGACTACTTCATCCTTCCTGCACCGCCTGTAGGAGGACTGCCACACTCCCAGGACTGGCTTGACAGAATGAAGCTTGTTCGTGACCGCAACGTCCCAATCATCTTGCCAAGTCGAAAAGATATATTGGCTAATATAATATTTAAAATCACTAATGTGTAAGTCACAAAGAATATATTTATAAATCTCCTCAACTTAAACTGATGTAAATAACATTATTGTTATTGGCATTTTAGCACATTTTGTTTTACATCCTGGTATAACTGACCTGTCCGACTACGCTAGATGTGATTTTTCATCTTACATTTTGTGTCATTTCTGAAATGCTGGGTTTTAAGAAAAAAAATATCCCGAAGGGCACGGCGGCAAACCAGATAAGTCAGCGCAAGTAAGGAGGGCCGTGGTGAAATTCGAACCCTATCATTCTTATTATATTCAACACTATTACTGCGTCTGAAATGGAGATTTATGTTTTCATCGCTAAAAAGTCAGATGATTAATTTCTGTAAAGAGACGGACCCACATCTCCTTTTATATGGGAAACAAATACCCTGTACGCATTCTATAAAACATGTTGGTATCATTTTAAATAAGCATCTAAATAACTGGGACCGGACGTTACAAGCATGTAAAACAATCAAATCTACAAGTATGATACTATTACAATCAGGGTGCCACCCACACGGTCTGAATCCAACCACTAGTTTGAAGTTAGTCAACACGTTGTGCTTATCTAAAGCACTCTACGGCTGTGAACTATGGAACACCATTACTGAGAACGAGTTACTGGCTTTAGAAAGAGCTTTTAGATTTGCAGTAAAAAACATACAAGGTCTACCTAAAAGGACACGAACAGTTATTTGTTTAGGGTTAGCCGGTACGATTTCAATTGAAGCCAGAATAAATATCCATAAATTAAATTTTCTACAACATCTCCTTCACTGTCCTGCATGGAGTTTACCCTACAGTATTATAACAAGTAGGTGACTATGTTTTAAGAACCAGTGTGTTCCCGTTCCGGTTGGTTTTGCAAATTATCAAAAATTAGAGACACATTTTGGTGTTCTCTCTTTGATATTGGTCCAATAGAGCTAAGCACTGAATTGCATAATCTTTCTGACGATAAATTTATCGTACAGCTATTGTCATGTAATTCTCCAATTAATGTTGATGAAGATACCGCAAAATTGTATAGTGAGGTTGTTATTCACTTCATCTACTTGTTAAGTAAAATATATTTTAAAGCATTACTAACTAATTAAATATTTGCATACTGCAGATATTACTATATGTACACCTCAGTGTGTGTCTGTGAGTACGTGTGTGAGTGTGTTATATAACTTGTTTCTCATAATCCTGTAATTGTTTCTGACGTTTACCTTTATTTTCAATAACTTGTCTTTTTTGTGCTATTTTCTTGTACTATTAATGCTATTGTAACTCTCATTAAGAGGAATAAAGAATATATAATATATATATTCAACACTGTTACTGCCTCTGGAATGTTAATTTTACCAACAGTATCACCACCATTCAATCTGATTGAAATTGGCTCAACTGGTATATAACTATGATCAACTGGGTCCGTTCCACGAAGCGATCTTAGTCCTAAAATCACCGTAACTGCACAGCTAACATATGCACTTAAGGTGATCTTAGCCCTAAGATCACCTAACTGCATAGCTACCTTATGTACTAAGGTGATCTTAGTGCTAAGATCGCTTCGTGGAACGGGGCCCTGGTCTGTAATACTTCCATGACATTGAGCTGGTTTTGATCAGATCGCATCAATGTTATGATAATAATGATTATTGTTATGAATATTAATTTTACCGAAGTTCGGATCCGCCTGAATCATGTTGATGGCCGACTTCTCCAATCCCCCGGCATTTGCGTCATCGTACCAGCCGACATACTGAAAAGAAAGGAATGTCTCCTTAACGACAACCTAGCACATATTAAAACATGTTTTGTTTTACGATACTACCAGAGAACATTGATTTAGTAATCATAGGCTAGTGGGCGTCAAACGTTTGGTCATTCTGGCATGAAATCTTCAAAGGAAACCTGCTACATTTTCCCACTACCAGCAAGGGCAAATATACGCACTTTCTACACAGACAGGACAACACATACCATGACCTTTGATACACCAGTCGTGGGGCACTGGTTAGGATGGGGAAAAGACCAATCAGAGAATGGTCCACAAAAGAAATTGTTAATTTTGATTCAACTGTAACCTACGATCAATCGTATTCCAAGCGTGTGTTCTACCGTGTGAGGGATATTCGAATTGGATTTTTTTTATAGGAGTCACAATGGGAAAATCAAATCAGTGATCCATAACTGTTACAACAAAGATCGGCACCTGTGGGAAGCGCAAAAACTATCCCTCTGACCAAACAGCGGGTTTCCTCTCAAAATCTGTTAGTCCTTAAAAGTCTGACGCCATGTAACCGTAAACAACTCTATGCGTCGTAAAACAGAGGCACCCCTACCCCTGACCCCCCCTCGTTAGAAAAAGAGGCTGTCCCACAAACTCTATGTACCAGAGCCCCCCCCCCCCCCCCCCCCACACACACACACACAAACACAAGCAGCCTAAAGTGAAAAACAGTGTGGTGGGTGTTGTGCTCAGCCAGTTTAACTGGTCCTGGCTCCTGGACTAACTGAGCGACATTCTACACCCAGACAGTATGAACTACCTGAGTGACGGTGGCGTCAAATGCCTTGCTAGCTTCATTACTGGTCGTCGACAGCGGAACACCAAAGGTCTTCCAGTCCTGAAAAAAAAAAAAAAAAACAAAATAAATAAAATACACCAACACAACAATATTAGTCGCTTTCTAGGGAAGCTCAGGCCCGTGGGTTTGTAAGTAATCCCACATAAAAGGTAAGACTATGGACATAATATTTATGAAGAAAATTCAAATTTAATTTTTTCTTCGAATTTGTATCCTGGTGACCCTCCAGTTTTAAAGTTGACCTCTTCCGGAATATGATGCAGCACATCATCCTACATGAAATAACCATGGTTGTTGCTTTACTTCTCTTTCTCTCTCTCTCTCTCTCTCTCTCTCTCTCTCTCTCTGTATCTCTTTCTCTCCGTCTCTCTAGCTTTCTCTCCGTCTCTCTTTCTCTCCGTCTCTCTCTCTGTCTATCGGTCTCTCCCTCTTTGTGTGTATGTCTCTCTCTCTCTCTGTCTCTCTGTCTCTCTGTCTCTGTCTCTCTCTCTCTCTCTCTCTCTCTCTCTCTCTCTCTCTCTCTCTCTCTCTCTCTCTCTCTCTCTCTCTCTCTCTCTCTCTCTCTCTCTCTCTCTCTGGTATCCTATTTGAAGCCACATTTATAATTCAAAAAATCAGTCGAAATGAGAAAAGTGACGTTAAAGTTTTTTGTCGATTAACATCACCATGGATCGGCAATTTAGTTTACGTTTATATTCACACATTGGTTTGACTAAATCAAATTTCGTCCGGCATGTTTTGATTCGAGCCAGCCGAATTTATATTTGTCAGACCGAATATCCGGCAGGAATGTCAGCCAATTTCTACTCCTGCCCTTAAAGTGTTCAAAAGGTCACTTTAGAAATATCGACCACCTCCTGAGAATTAGTAGATCCGCCTTTGAACCAAATCTCCACATTAAAAATGGAGTCTGTACACCCACGGATAAGATTATGCTTACTCTTGTATGAATTAGAGCTTAGGCACGGATCTGTGGGGATGTTGTTTGGGGAGCGCACTCCCTAAACATTTCCAACTGCCGCTGAAAATAATGTATGTTAGTCTATGTTTGAATACTGTAGGTGCAGTTGTCAATAGTTGCACTCCCTGTCTAAATACCACAGGAACACTTTTTAAAACAATGCACCCCTCCCTGGAGAAATCCTGCATCCGGCCCTGTTACTAATAGTTCAAGGTCAGACCAGTCCACAGGTTGAATTGTGAACTACGTTACTACACATAATAAAGCGTACGTGACAGTGGGGTCACGAGGTAGAAATTATATATTAGTGCTCCTCCTCCCCCGTGACATACGGCGCGGTGAATACATTTGACCAATTAGAACTCAGCTAAGAAATTACCTGTCAATTTCGGCGTGACAAATGGCCCTGTCTTGCGGATTTGTTGTGATTTTATCACTTTATAACGGGAACATACCGCGGCTTACACGGGAAATACTTAATCGTAGCCACCAGGATGTAACATCTCGCGAAATGCGATTTTAAGCTACGCCCTTTCTCGTAAGCCACGCCCCATGTCATAAACTAGTCTGATATGTTTCCGCGGGAAATAAACATAAATATGAACGAATAAGCCTAATTCCCTAGTAAATTATGTCAAATATAGAGCTGTGTTATTGTAACGAGCATTTAATAAAATATTAAGTAATACAAATGCGTTTTTCAATGTGTTTTTTTCTTCTAATCTGTACTTCCGATGTTTTGACGTACCTACGTAGTCCGATACACCTGCCGTCAACTCGGCAACTGAGTAACAGTGAGTTTATGACAGATGTATCGGACTACAAACAACGCTGTAAAGTTAATCGTTTGTAAACGTGACACAATATTAATAATACGTGAATAATATAATATATCGCATAGTTTGGGTGGGTGTATTTTTTTATATTTTTTTATTTGGGGGGGGGGGGGGGTAACGTCTGTATCAGATATGTAAAACATGAATATATATACAGTATATGTAAAAATGAATATATAATCGTGCGTTTAATTCATAATCTACCACCTACAGGTACGGTGAGGTTAAAAACTGACCGAAACAACTAACCTAACAATGTGGTACATGATATTTGGCTAATGTCAGGGCTTTAGATTGCACCAGAACCGGCCTCGGTGGCGTCGTGGCAGGCCATCGGTCTACAGGCTGGTAGGTACTGGGTTCGGATCCCAGTCGAGGCATGGGATTTTTAATCCAGATACCGACTCCAAACCCTGAGTGAGTGCTCCGTAAGGCTCAATGGGTAGGTGTAAACCACTTGCACCGACCAGTGATCCATAACTGGTTCAACAAAGGCCATGGTTTGTGCTATCCTGCCTGTGGGAAGCGCAAATAAAAGATCCCTTGCTGCCAATCGGAAGAGTAGCCCATGTTGTGGCGACAGCGGGTTTCCTCTCAAAATCTGTGTGGTCCTTAACCATATGTTTGACGCCATATAATCGTAAATAAAATGTGTTGAGTGCATCGTTAAATAAAACATTTCTTTCTTTCTTTAGATTGCACCAAAGCTGCACATGTACTATATATACTGGGGTAGATTTTGCAATTTTATCAGGGTAGATTTTCCATTATATATGTAATGTTAATTTCAGCTAAATAAATGCCTTCTTATGAAGACACTAAAAATTAAATATGAATAAGATGGATTAATCCATTATCTAAATGATCAGGGTATATTTACAATTTGTTATTTGTAATTTTAATTTTCTATTTTTGTAAAAGTGGGGCAGATATAGCCCAGTAGATTAAGCATTCGCTTGATGTGAGGTAAGTCTGGGATCAATCCCTGTCAGACCCATTGGGCTATTTCTCGTTCTAGCCAGTGCTCCACAA
>NC_054705.1:6238936-6296436 GCF_016097555.1 Gigantopelta aegis
GTTGATGAATAATTCATATTCATATTTAATTTTCAGTGTCTACATAAATTGGAGGGGCCGGACGTAGCCCACTGGTAAAGCATGGTCGGTTTAGGATCGGTCCATTTTTATTGGACCATTGTGCTATTTCTTATTACAGCCAGTGCACCACCACTGGTACATGTATATCAAAAGCTGTGGTATGGTGCATATAAAAGATTACCTGCTACAAATGAAAAAATATAGTGGGTTTCCTCTCTAAGACTATGTCAGAATTACCAAATGTTTGACATCCAATGAAGCAATGTGCTCTAGTGGTGTCATTAAAAAAAAAAAAAAAGTGTTTACTTATACATATATGTATTTCACACACGCACACATTTATTTCAGCTTATATCCAATTAAGGTTCAAGCACACTGTCTTGGGCACACACCTCAGTCATCTGGGCTGTCTGTCCAGGACAGTGGGTTAGTTGTTAGTTGGTTAGTGGTTAGGGAGAGAGAAGAGGGTGTAGTAGCCTTACACCTATGCATTGAGTCCTTAAGAATTTGCTATAGGCTAGAGCCAGTACGGGGTTGCGAACACTGTACCTACCAGCCTGTAGTCCGATGGCTTAACCACTGCGCCACCGAGGCCGGTTACACACACACACACTCACACTGTCACGTATGTATGTGTGTGTGTGTGTGTGTGTGTATGTATGTATGTATGTATGTATGTATGTATGTATGTATGTATGTATGTATGTATGTATGTATGTATGTATACATGTATGTATGTATACATGTATGTATATCTATATTAAAGGTAAATGAACCTTCAGTGGTACTTTATTCAAATCTATTTAATAAAAATCATATTTAAAAAAATTAAGAAACAGAAATCTACTCTGATCACTTAGATAATTGATTAATTTTGTGTCTACAAAAGTAGACTTTTACTTTGAGGAAATAGACATTAGCCAAGAAGTGTGTAATTTGTTAACTACATCAGTGGATGACTTCATGTGTACTTGGTAGTGAGATAATGTATTTATAATCCAACCTACTGAAATCTTAAATTTATAATTTTCCAAAAACCTACCGTAACTACTGTTGTGTTGTTGTTGTTATTATTTTTATTTAGGACAATTGTTAATACAAATAATTAAATAATTATAATTAACAGTAGTGGACAACATTTTTTTGTAATCGGTTTGACCTGTACTCATTTATACAGTAATTATTTTAAATTATACATTCTGTAGTTGTTGAATGATTTTTGTTGTTGTTGTTTGTTTATTTGTTTATGAAATTAATTTGTAAAGACGTGCATTACAATTTTGACGTATAGATAACCGTAACCACTGGTGTAAAATTCATCAAAATATCGGCGGGATTATCCCACAGAAGAAGAGCAGGAAAACAACAAACAACGACATTGATATACGCTACGTAACATTCAATTACACAATTTATTAAGCACACTGTATATTATTAAATACTTGTTACATTAATATCTACAGTTGGAATAATTTATATATGTATACACCAGAACATTACTCGATGTCGTAAAATCTCGATGTCGATCAACCGTTTGATCATGAATATTCAGTAGACGCTCACTGGCTGACGACTCTCAGTGTCTACGATTTAGTCTCTCCCGGCTTACACCTACACTACACCACACGTCACCCATGCCATAGTCGGCAGCATCGTTAAATGTAACTCGAGCGTCCTCTACCCATGCCCTGTTTGTATAATGACACAACATATAAACAAGGCTGGGCTGCATCAATCGTGAACACAAATGCACGTTATTTTGACTTACTCTGTATACATTTTTGATAAAATTGGGCCTATGCGCACCCCCTCCCCCCACACATACTAAAGACTGAGCCTCTTCCGCTAGAGAGTATGACCCCCCCCCCCCCCCCCCACCACACTCCAGCTGTCGTTCCTACAGACCAACGAACCATTCACTACATGTTTACCTCACATCCGCGCCACTGACAGTGCATGTTTTCTCCTCTGTTGTAGCTGGTGAAAAAAAGAAAAACGCTGCAAAGTAAGTCTCAGTAAAATACGAACGTCCAGACCGATAGTTATCACAAACATGCACGTGACGTCACATATCACACCGGACTTCACTTGATCTCACACACACAGCTACAATAAATACATACCAACGTGCGCTTAGTTATCTCAAATATTATCTCAAACACTCCGTGACGCTACGAAACGCTCACTAGACAAGTTTTGTCGCTGAATGTTTTACAGTAGTGACAGGGACGGGAACCAGTCAGATAGTGCGCGCTTGCGAAAACCCACACAATGAAACGTGTATTAAAAGCAATTTTTCAGTTCTAACATTCAAGGTCAGCTAAACAAGTGGTGCATAGTTGGACAAAGATTATGTTTGATGAAAAATCTGGTGTTAAAAAAAGTAAACAAATAAACTGGGAGAAAAAAGAAGAAGAAGTGATATGGGTAAAAAGTTCAAATGTGTTTTGTTTATTAATACCAGGGGCAGATCGAGAATCATTTTTAAAATGTATTTATTATGATTATTTTTTAAATGGGGTGGAGGTAAACTGAAAGTGGCAATATTTAAAAAACCCAGAAAAAAGAGACACTTGAATATATTGGTGGTGGTGGTGGTGGTGATGGTGTGTGTGTGTGTGTGTGGGGGGGGGGGGTAGGGTCCCTTGGTCCCCCGTTAATCCGCCTCAGTTTACAACTGGAGAACATTCATTGATTTATTAATCAGCAGACGGCTCGTAGGAAGTCACTCGAGGACGAACATGTACGTTGTTCTTTTTTTACTCATTAGACCTGTAATAAAGGTAAAAATGTGGCTTGTGTCCCTCTGCACTGGAGACTGGAGGGGGGGGGGGCGGGGAGGCACGTAGTCCAGTGGTAAAGCGCTCGCTTGATGTGCTGTTAGTCTGAGATCAATTCTTGTCGGTGGGCTCATTAGGCTACTTCTTGTTCCAGCCAGTGCACCACGACTGGTATATTAAAGGCCGTGGTATGTGCTATCCTATCTGTGGGATGGTGCATATAAAAGATCCCTTGCTACTAATTGAAAAATTTAACTATCTAAGACTATATGTCAAAATTACCAAATGTTTGACATCCAATAGCCGATTATTAATAAATCAATTTGCTCTAGTAGTGTTGTTAAACAAAACAAACTTTCTTTTAGAGACTGTGGCACCTCAACTGGAGGTTTCCTACACCAGTGTTTGACATAAAAGTTGTGACGCATTAGTTGAGACGGGGATGGGGAATGTTGAAAAATTATCAGAACATACATGTAGGTCGACCGAGGAGATTCGATCCTTGAGCCAGCTGCACAGGTGAGCGCTCTACCTACTGAACTATTTCTCGTCCGCGATACGGGGTAGACGCCGAGAGATATGTAAATATGGTTAATACCAAAGGCAGGTTGTAAACATGTATGAACTATGTGAGGGCTGTACCCTCCGGGGGGGGGGGGGGGGGGGGAGGCAGGGAGGGCAGTTGCCCCCCTGAGAATTACACTATTTTAAGGTTTTACTCCAAAAAATAGCATACACATCTCAGGGTTTAATTTATATAGTGTTTCATTTGTTTATAAAAAGTAGTCCCCTCCTCCGCCTCCATAGGATTTTGATCCAGGAACCTTGGCCCAATTTCACGAGCACATAACACGAAAGTACGTGCGGTAACTCGTACACACATATACAGTTACCTAGCCCAAGTACTCTGCCGTTCGAGGGCTAGACGGACTTTTGAGTAGCTAATAGTCTAAAATTCCGTAAACGGTTAAGAAGAGGATTTTCTTTAAGTTTCTATAATTTTTTCCGGATTTTTTCTGCCCCCCCCCCCCCCCCTGCTTGTTACGGCCCTGGAGGGTGGGGTGGTTGGCTAAACTTGTACTTTATTATATTGTACGTCAATATGAGATAGCTAGTTTTCTCTAAGACCAGTCATCAACACGAATATACGAGAAGAAAAAAGGGGATATGTATATTATATAATGTATCTATGTATGTCAGTGCTTGCCTGATGCGCGATCGATCTAGGTTCGATCCCGGTCGGTGGGACCATTGGGCTATTTCTCGTTTCAGCCAGTGCTCCACAACTGGTGTATCAAAGGCCGTGGTATGCACTATCCTGTTTGTGGGATAGTGCATATACAAGATCCCTTGCTGCTAATCGAAGAGTAGCCCACGAAGTGGCGACAGCGGTTTTCCTCTCTCAATATATGTGTGGTCCTTAGCCATATGTCCGACGCCAAAATAACCGTAAATAAAATGTGTTGAGTGCGTCGTTAATTAAATGTTTCAACATTTCCTTCCTTTCTTCTATATATGTCGGTCTGTATACACCTGGACATTAATAAAGCACCACCTAAATTGTATTGCAGGCGAAAAGGCACCTAGAAGCTGGGCTGAGTTTAGCCCGAGTACTCTGACGGTAAGAGAGCGCCAGACGTTTAACTGTCCAAATGACCGTCTAGCTCTCTTACTGTCAAGAGTATTCGGGCTAGGCTGATTTCAGCCAGACCGAGCTGAAAAACGACCGATAGTCTGGTTTAAACGTTTCACGGTATACCAAATGGTCACGCTGGGAACCAGTCAAATAGTTCGCGAACGTTAGCGAAACGTTAGCTGACTGAACATGGGACTGTTGTCGATGCTGATATTATATTAGGTATTACAATTTTGTACATGTTCAGTAAATACATAGAGGATATTTCATGTTTTTTTTGTCAAATATGATTTATATCTTATCGAGTGAAGTGTGCAATCATATCTCACGAGTCGCGCTTTTGGCAATTTACCTTTATTTTTAAAATGCCAGCAGCAAAATAGTTCCGGCTTTCTCACAGTGAAAATAACACTTTCTACTGTGACGACAACACATTTTATAGTGAAATAGTGACATTTTCACTCGGAAATATTTTATCGTCACTGAGTGAGTGATAACACTTTTATTTCACTGATATTTTTCACTAAATGTTATATAATAAAGAGTATATATCGAGATAACATGAATTACTTATTAATTACAACCGCATAGTCATCTCCATAGTTAATTACCATACAGTTTTATGCATGCTTACAGATTCTGCCCTTTTTTTATTAATGCAATGTCAGAACTAAGGCTCATATAGACTCTTGTGGTTTTTATATGCGGTCTGGCTAAAAAAAGAAGAGAAATAGAAGACACACACACACACACACATGTACACACACATACACAGACACACACACACACATGTACACACACACACATACACACATAGACACACACACACCCACACACACATACAAACACACACACACACACAAACACACACACATACACACACACACACACTGTTACTAGAGAACTGTTACAAAAGCAAAACAGAACAAATATAATTTTTACTTATTTTCACGAATAACAGAGCAGAAAATGTGATTATCACGATAAACATTCTCCATACTAACTTAAACGTTTGGTAATAGAATATTTAAACAAGCATTCTGAGATTAAATCCGCTATCGGGCCCAACAATTTTTCGTATCTCCAAAGTTCAAGAGCCATAACTCCATGAAAAACGAGTAAATCGTTAAACTTGATCTGTAACAGTACAAGATAAATCTATATGCCAAATTTCATCACATTGTCTTCAAGGATTGAGAAAAAAAGGTCAGACACATACATTTTCATATCTCCTAATTTCAAGGGCCACAACTCTATGGAATTTTGGTTAATTGCCATGGAAGTCAATTTGTAACAGAATATGATAAAGCTATACACAAAATTTCAGCTCAATGCCTTGAGGCATTGCCACAACAAACACCCCGGAAAACACATTTTTGTATCTCCTAAATTCAAGGGTTATAACTCTGTCAAAAATAGGTAAATCGTCATGAAAGTCAAACTTGATCTGTAAAAGTACATGATAAGGCTACACACAAAATTTCAGTATCAATATTAATATCTCGACGCATCAGGAAAACAATGTGTGACAGGGTTGTAGTATATACACTGAACATCAATTTGAGCTTTGTTTGAATTCAAGTATTGGTTACAAACACCTGTGACGTAAGTGATGTGGTCAAACCTAGATGGGGCTTAATTCATTTCCAGGTGTTTATATTGTTTGTTTGACACCACTAGAACATATTGATTTATTAATCATCGACTATTGGATGTAAAAAAACCTGGTAATTTTGACATAGTCTTAGAGAGGATTTAATATGTAAATTTAATTGTAGAAATATTTTATTAGTCGGAAACATATTACAATGCAGCAAACTCAGGAATGTCACTATAATACACTCAAATGCTTTTTATATTATAATCAATAGAGTAACAGTACACAGGTGGACGAGACTGGGGATCACGGAGTCAACAGTTACTGTCCACCAACAACCGAGCAAATCTTCGTATTCTGGCAAAATCACCTGGTCTGAAAACCTACAGGATTATTTCCTACATTCTTCTCACAATATTAGTTATCATCCATGTAAAAACCAGTCCAGATAGCTGTTTGGTAATGATGCAAATATTAAATGAATAAACGTTGTTATCCAGGTTCGGTCACTTTCATTCAATTCGGGCAAAAACAAATCAGCATGCAGTCTCCCCTGGAAAAAAAAAATGAGCGTGAACCCCCCCCCCCCCCCCCCCCCCCCCCGAGATATACATACACACACAATGTTACAAAAGCAAAACAGAACATGTATAATTTAAAAAGAAGTTTTTACTTACAAAATATAGCATATTTGTGTTTCAAGAATAACAGAGCAGTAACTGTGATTATCACAATAAACATTCTCCATATTAACTTAAACGTTTTGTAACAGAATACTTAAACATGCATTCTGAGAATACTGCTAAAGCAATACATGTCCCCTATCGGGCCCAACAAATGTCCGTATCCCCTAAGTTCAAGGGCCATAACTCTGTGAAAAATTGGTAAATCGCCATAAACGTTAAACTTGATCTGTAACAGTACATGATATATAAATATATACACACACAAAATTTAATCTCAATATCTTCAGACATTGAGAAAAATAAAATCAGGCAAATAAATTTTCATATCTCCCAATTTCAAGGGCCAAAACTCTGTGAAAAATGGGTGAATTGCCATGAAATTCAAACTTGATCTGTAAAAGTACACGATAAAGCTATACACAAAATTTAATTTTAATATCTTGAGGCATTGTTAAAGAAATATATTCAGAAAACAATGTGTGACAGACAGACAGACAGACAGACATACAGGACAGAGATGAAACCTATAGTCCCCTCTAGTTGAACCAGTAGGGGTCTAATAACAAGAGATATCACTACCTCAAAACATTCATCTAAATATAAATAAAACAAGAATTCCGAAGAATTACATGTCTTGTCTACCATAAACAGAATTATACGTCTTGCCTACCATAAAAATAATTTATTATCATTATTTAAATTAGCATTGGTATGAACAGTCACAGACAACCCCTGCAATTACCCATGGACATCAGCAATACCGTTTATGGTAGGCATTAATTATCATTGTTACGAACAGTCATAGACAACCCCTGCAATTACCCAAGGACATCAGCAATGCCGTGGAGTTTTTAATTAGCATTGGTACGAACAGTCATAGACAACCCCTGCAATTACCCAAGGACATCAGCAATGCCGTGGAGTTTATAATTAGCATTGGTATGAACAGTCATAGACAACCCCTTCAATTGCCCAAGGACATCAGCAATGCTGAGGAGTTTATAACTAGCATTGGTACGAAGTCATAGACAACCCCTGCAATTACCCAAGGACATCAGCAATGCCGTGTAGTTTTTAATTAGCATTGGTACGAACAGTCATAGACAACCCCTTCAATTGCCCACGGACATCAGCAATGCCGTGGAGTTTATGATTAGCATTGGTAAGAACAGTCATCGACAACCCTTCAATTGCCCATGGACATCAGCAATGCCGGGGAATTTATAATTAGCATTGGTATGAACAGTCATAGACAACCCCTTCAATTGCCCAAGGACATCAGCAATGCTGGGGAGTTTTTAATTAGCATTGGTACAAACAGTCATAGACAACCCCTTCAATTGCCCACGGACATCAGCAATGCTGGGGAGTTTTTAATTAGCATTGGTACGAAGAGTCATAGACAAGCCCTGCAATTGCCCACGGACATCAGCAATGCCGGGGAGTTTATGATTAGCATTGGTACGAACAGTCATAGACAACCCCTTCAATTGCCCATGGACATCAGCAATGCCGGGGAGTTTTTAATTAGCATTGGTACGAAGAGTCATAGACAACCCTTCAATTGCCCACGGACATCAGCAATGACGTGGAGTTTTTAATTAGCATTGGTACGAAGAGTCATAGACAACCCTTCAATTACCCAAGGACATCAGCAATGACGTGGAGTTTTTAATTAGCATTGGTACGAACAGTCATAGACAAGCCTTCAATTGCCCACGGACATCAGCAATGCCGGGGAGTTTTTAATTAGCATTGGTACGAACAGTCATAGACAACCCTTCAATTACCCAAGGACATCAGCAATGACGTGGAGTTTTTAATTAGCATTGGTACGAACAGTCATAGACAAGCCTTCAATTGCCCACGGACATCAGCAATGACGTGGAGTTTTTAATTAGCATTGGTACGAAGAGTCATAGACAACCCTTCAATTACCCAAGGACATCAGCAATGCCGGGGAGTTTTTAATTAGCATTGGTACGAAGAGTCATAGACAACCCTTCAATTGCCCATGGACATCAGCAATGCCGGGGAGTTTATAATTAGCATTGGTACGAACAGATATAGACAACCCTTCAATTGCCCACGGACATCAGCAATGCCGGGGAGTTTATAATTAGCATTGGTACGAACAGTCATAGACAACCCCTGCAATTGCCCACGGACATCAGCAATGCCGGGGAGTTTATAATTAGCATTGGTATGAACAGTCATAGACAACCCTTCAATTGCCCACGGACATCAGCAATGCCAGGGAGTTTATAATTAGCATTGGTACGAACAGTCATAGACAACCCCTGCAATTGCCCACGGACATCAGCAATGCCGGGGAGTTTTTAGCTGTGGAGTTTGCCGGGGAGTTTATAATTCTCCACGCCTATTTTTGGCCTTGGACTATATTCAGTGTTTTTTTCAATGACATGTTTAATTAAATGTGTTTATCATTCAAAGACCCAATAACATTTATTTCATTTCTTCTTCTGCATTCAGTTTCTTAATGCACTTTAGAAAATTCAGTTTGGAAGTTTTACCACCTCCATGAACTCTGCAGTCAAAGTTTTTCTCTGACTGTTCTTTGTTGTGTCCAGATGTTCTGTCTTTAAATTAATATTGGACATCTTTGCAGTATATTGGGGTTCTATGTCACAGAGTCAGATAATTTCTGGGGCCCAAATTAAGCCATAAATGAGTGGCTAGTATGCATAGATAATGGTCTCAATTACCAAGAAGCAAACCAGTATAAGAAAACACCTTTTCCCACAAATTTGTACCAACGGCCCCTGACCATGAATTCCTCAAAAGGCCGCCCAGATTCTATCAATCTACCCTGCGGTGTATTTATAAATCATTTATGAATAATTTATACTTAATAAAAATGTACACATCTGTCTAAGTGATCACAGATTTAAACTGTCTTGATTCCCTTTGTGTCAATGTTCACGGAAATGGAATTCTCTACACGAGAGCTACTAGCGTCTTCTGGACCTCGCGACAACACCTGCAAATAATAAAGGGAAACAACTCTTAGAGACCTATGTAGTGGTACAGCAATACAGTATACAAATAATGTTGGAACAAGAAATTGTCGACTAGAAACTTGTAGTCTTTTACTGAGGTGTCTGAAGTGGAGGGGAAAGGGGGTAATTTTTTAAGAACTGGATGTGTGCATCATTATCTCATGTGGAATGTACCTTGTGTGATTCGGTTATCTTGATCCCATAATGCTCTAAAATACATCTCAGACATCCTAAGATTTCACACTATCGCAAACCTTCCCCACACCCCATACTGTGTTATAAAAGGGACATTCCTGAGTTTGCTGCAATTTTTAAGATGTTATCGACTAAGAGAGACTTTTTAACGATTGTAATTACATAGCAAATACATTTTCCTGCGTAACATATTAGTGGCTGTATACTAAACATGTTTCTGATCGTTCTAATATTTATACTAGTGTAAATTTAATTTTATTTCCTAAAATATTTGTTTTGTAGTGCAAAATTATTTGAAGATAAAATCCAGTTTGGGCTTCTTACAAATATTAAGATGACTACAAACACATTGAATATACAAACACTGATATTCTAAACAAGAAAATATATTTAATATGCAAGTTTAATCGCTGAAATATTTTTTTAGTTAGAAACATTTTACAATGCAACAAACTCAGGAATGTCCCTTTAACAGCAGGCCATAGTTTTTTCTTAGCAGGGCATGTTTTTTTTCATCTATTTTTAACAAATAATAGCAGGTCATATTTTTCTTCCTGTTTCGAGCCCGGTAATATGGAAATTGCCACTAACTACTGCCAATAGGAGAACTTTATACCAACACTTCTTTTACACTAACCTCTTTAACAAACTTTAAAATTGTTTCGTAGTAACCGGGACACGTCCAGGTCTCATTGTGAGTCCCCTGCTCAAACTGAGAAAACTGCTTCAAAGAACTTCCCGAATGCTGTAATACACATACAACTGAGTAAAACATTTGTAATACATGTTGCATCTGTTTGACCTGAAACAACAACATACACCTGCATATACAGTCAACAACATACACCTGCATATACAGTCAACCCTCTCAAGACAGGACCCTCTGTAAACCAGAATTCACTCAAAACCGGATGTTTACAGAGTCCATTTTTAAAAACCAGAAGCCTATTACACTAAACATCGTAAGTTTATGTCTACAACTAGCAGTTATACCCGACATTCATTTACACATGTCATTACAGAAAATGGAGTATTTTAAAAACCAGAAGCCTATTACACTAAACATCGTAAGTTTATGTCTACAACTAGCAGTTGTACCCGACATTCATTTACACATGTCATTACAGAAAATGGAGTATTTTAAAAACCAGAAGCCTATTACACTAAACATCGTAAGTTTATGTCTACAACTAGCAGTTATACCCGACATTCATTTAGACATGTCATTACAGAAAATGGAGTATTTTAAAAACCAGAAGCCGATTACACTAAACATCGTAAGTTTATGTCTACAACTAGCAGTTATACCCGACATTCATTTACACATGTCATTACAGAAAATGGAGTATTTTAAAAACCAGAAGCCTATTACACTAAACATCGTAAGTTTATGTCTACAACTAGCAGTTATACCCGACATTCATTTACACATGTCATTACAGAAAATGGAGTATTTTAAAAACCAGAAGCCTATTACACTAAACATCGTAAGTTTATGTCTACAACTAGCAGTTGTACCCGACATTCATTTACACATGTCATTACAGAAAATGGAGTATTTTAAAAACCAGAAGCCTATTACACTAAACATCGTAAGTTTATGTCTACAACTAGCAGATATACCCGACATTCATTTAGACATGTCATTACAGAAAATGGAGTATTTTAAAAACCAGAAGCCGATTACACTAAACATCGTAAGTTTATGTCTACAACTAGCAGTTATACCCGACATTCATTTACACATGTCATTACAGAAAATGGAGTATTTTAAAAACCAGAAGCCTATTACACTAAACATCGTAAGTTTATGTCTACAACTAGCAGTTATACCCGACATTCATTTACATGTCATTACAGAAAATGGAGTATTTTAAAAACCAGAAGCCTATTACACTAAACATCGTAAGTTTATGTCTACAACTAGCAGTTATACCCGACATTCATTTACACATGTCATTACAGAAAATGGAGTATTTTAAAAACCAGAAGCCTATTACACTAAACATCGTAAGTTTATGTCTACAACTAGCAGTTATACCCGACATTCATTTACACATGTCATTACAGAAAATGGAGTATTTTAAAAACCAGAAGCCTATTACACTAAACATCGTAAGTTTATGTCTACAACTAGCAGTTATACCCGACATTCATTTACACATGTCATTACAGAAAATGGAGTATTTTAAAAACCAGAAGCCTATTACACTAAACATCGTAAGTTTATGTCTACAACTAGCAGTTATACCCGACATTCATTTACACATGTCATTACAGAAAATGGAGTATTTTAAAAACCAGAAGCCTATTACACTAAACATCGTAAGTTTATGTCTACAACTAGCAGTTATACCCGACATTCATTTAGACATGTCATTACAGAAAATGGAGTATTTTAAAAACCAGAAGCCTATTACACTAAACATCGTAAGTTTATGTCTACAACTAGCAGTTGTACCCGACATTCATTTAGACATGTCATTACAGAAAATGGAGTATTTTAAAAACCAGAAGCCTATTACACTAAACATCGTAAGTTTATGTCTACAACTAGCAGTTGTACCCGACATTCATTTACACATGTCATTACAGAAAATGGAGTATTTTAAAAACCAGAAGCCGATTACACTAAACATCGTAAATTTATGTCTACAACTAGCAGTTATACCCGACATTCATTTACACATGTCATTACAGAAAATGGAGTATTTTAAAAACCAGAAGCCGATTACACTAAACATCGTAAGTTTATGTCTGCAACTAGCAGTTATACCCGACATTCATTTACACATGTCATTACAGAAAATGGAGTATTTTAAAAACCAGAAGCCGATTACACTAAACATCGTAAGTTTATGTCTGCAACTAGCAGTTATACCCGACATTCATTTACACATGTCATTACAGAAAATGGAGTATTTTAAAAACCAGAAGCCTATTACACTAAACATCGTAAGTTTATGTCTACAACTAGCAGTTATACCAGACATTCATTTAGACATGTCATTACAGAAAATGGAGTATTTTAAAAACCAGAAGCCTATTACGATGTTTAGTCGTAGATTTACGTTTACGTACCAAACTAGGCTTACGATGTTTAGTCGTAGATTTACGTTTACATACAAAACTAGGCTTACGATGTTTAGTCGTAGATATTTACGTTTACATAGCCTACAAAACTAGGCTTACGATGTTTAGTCGTAGATATTTACGTTTACATACAAAACTAGGCTTACGATGTTTAGTCGTAGATATTTACGTTTACATACAAAACTAGGCTTACGATGTTTAGTCGTAGATTTACTTTTAGATACAAAACTAGGCGTACGATGTTTAGTTGTAGATTTACGTTTACATACAAAACTAGGCTTACGATGTTTTGTGAAATTGGGCCCAGGACAGAACTAAACTTCTCTAAACTGGATCCCTCTTAAAACTGGACATTTGTTTTGGTCTTGAGGGTGCCCAGTTTAGAGGGGTTTCACTGCACCTGAATTTTACAACTGAAAAGACTGGTGCATAATCTCAGCTTACATTCTTCAAATAATTATATGCAGAAAGCTAGAAATGAGAATCATGCAATAACTGAGTTCAATGCGCAGGCCCTAGTTTCAGCCAGTGAATATGGACACCTGCAATACACATTTGGATACGGTTATAACAGAGAGAAGCTAAAGTCTGTGATGTTCAAACAGAGAAAATACCGTTTAAAATAACCAGAGCGTGTCTCAATAACCATTACTTTTCAGCCAAATGTGTGTTTTTAGAATTATGAAAAAAATGCATTTCGGACCCTGCAGTTGACCTTTGACGGCCAATAGAAGAAAGGAAGGAACGGTTTTATTTAACGATGCACTCAACACATTTTATTTACAGTTACAGGTATATGGCGTCGAACATATGGTTATGGACCACACAGATATTGAGAGAGGAAACCTGCTGTTGCCACTTCATGGGCTACTCTTTTCGATTAGCAGCATGGGATATTTTATATGCACCATCCCACAAAGAGGATAATACATACCATGGACTTTGTTGCACCAGTTGTGGAGCACTGGCTGGAAGGAGAAATAGCCCAATGGACCCAATGACGGGGATCGATCCTAGAGCGATGGCACATCAGACGAACATTGTACAACTGAGCTACCTTGACTGCCAATAGCTACACATCTAACTGCGACAAAAGAAACGCACCTCGTACATATCTTTCATCATTCTCGGAGGAACCAACTGGTCCCCTAAACCGGACAGAAACAACGTTGGTAGTCGGATTCTTGGTATCAGCTTGAGCGACTGAAACTGAAATTGAAAGTGAGAATAATTATTACTGGTTCAAAATCAATATTTTCAAGATAAAGTTCAGTTTTTTTTAGTTTGTTTTGTTTATCAACACAACTGGAGAACATCGATTAAGTAAATCATCTACTATTGGATGTCAAGCATTTGATAATTCTCTCACATAGACTTAAGTTAGTTTATTTTGTTTAAATACACAACTGGAGAACATCAATTAAGTAAATCATCTACTATTGGATGTCAAGCATTTGATAATTCTCTCACATAGACTTAAGTTAGTTTATTTTGTTTAAATACACAACTGGAGAACATCGATTAAGTAAATCATCTACTATTGGATGTCAAGCATTTGATAATTCTCTCACATAGACTTAAGTTAGTTTATTTTGTTTAAATACACAACTGGAGCACATTGATTAATTAATCATCGACTATTGGACAATAAATAATTGTGACAGATGTGGACATCTAATATTCAGTTTGCTTGTTGTGTTTAACAGCGGCACTGGCACTAAAGCACATTGACAGGATTTCTGCCAGAGGTAAAACGAGTATGGCGCCATACCCAAATTGTTTTTGCAGATTTTTTAAAGTTAACCTTTTGATAAAATTAATTACCCTTATCATTACTGTATGATTTTCTTAACCCTATCCCTAATTTTAACCTATTTTCTTTCTGGTTGTATTCAGTTCTATAGCACCATACCCCAAAATTTCATTCTGGCAGAAACACTGATTGATTAATTAATTATTAACTATTGACAATCTATTTAACTATGTCCAACATTGGATAATTCTGATATATAGACTTGAAGCCTGTAGGAACAACATATGGAAGTTGGGGGAGGGGTCTCTTGAGGGGTGGAGGCACAAATCAGATTTTAATTTTTTTTATATAGTGTTGGAAAAAAAACCCCAATTATTTTTGTCTTCAAGTAGGATGGGCACAGGACCCCCCCCCCCCCCCCCCCCCAATTTGGTATACCAGTCATGGTACACTGGCTGGAACAAGAAATAGTCAACCGACAGGGATCAATCCCAAACAGGGGTGTTGTTAAACAAAAGAAACTTCATTGTTTATATATATATCTACATGTACTATTAGTTACGCTGTTTTTTGACAGGTGTACAATCCTGTACGCCTGTCAAAAAAATGCATAACAAATTTATTACCTTTTAGATCTTTGTTTTATAATTAAACTAAATTACACCAACAGTCAAACTTTTAAATAAAGTACATACACATTTTGAGTTTAATAACATAACACAACCTCAAAATATATTGAATTTGTTGGTTAAGAAATAACTATGCAAGGTATTACTGGATTTTTTGTTAGCTCTTTGGGTATTAAGAGTGAAACAAGGATTCCAGGTGGTTTCACCTTGAAATCATTTCAAACCGTGTTTTCGCAAAGGGAGACAACTCTTAGTGCTTTATTATCTTGCAAATTTTAAATGTTTATGATTATGTTGTAATCGTATCGGCAAAACAAAATCAAACACCTGCTGGTGAACACAAATATTTGTTGTGTTTTACTCATTTGTAGAACCTGTTAAAAAGCATGTCAAGTTATTACTTAAAATATGTTCGTCATAATTAGACCAAGTTCTAACATGGTAATTAACTGATATGCAATGGCAAATTCTAGCATTAACTTTTAACATGCAAAAAACCTAAAATCTAGCAATTTAGTTTTTGATAAACGTGCTCAAGAAATCTTCAAATAAACAGTAAAAATGAAATTTACCGAAATGTGGTATTCCAATTCATAATGAATTAAAGACTTTTAACAAATTCAATCAGTGAGGCATGTTGGAGAATTTTTTTGGGTCTCATCCAGGTTGTATTTTTGTACAACTAGTTGAGCAAGTCACGTGACATTTCGTACACCCTGGAAAATTCTGTATTTTCCCACAAATGACAGAGTGTACTTGTGGTATGCATTCACTACTGACCAATCAAAATGCATGAAATTTACCTAAACGGTAATAAATGTATGTAAGTGTGTGTGTGTATTAAATTATTTCTTATTTTGTTTGTCCATCAATATATTAAAAATTTATTATATGCATTATATTAAAGAATTATTATATAATCAAAATGTTTTCTACCCAGTTCAAACAAGCTTACCTGGTTCTTAAAACACCAGGTGGGTACATATTTTAAAAACGCCAGGTTAAATAAAGACTTGGCTATCTCGGGAACCGACGTAAATGTATTTTCCAGTATCAGTCCCGCGACCAGGCTGGCATAGTAGGGTTGAGCAACTAGGTGAATTGCCACAGCGCCACCCAGTGAGCGTCCAAAAATAAATATTTTCTTTTTGTCTATATCGGATCTTTTGAACAAGAAATCCATGGCAGCCTCAGCGTCTTGGTATAAACCTGAAAAATAATAATGATAATAATATCAAACATGCGTTCTTAGGGTACTACTATTTAAAGCAATACATGTCCAAACCCTACCACAACCTACACATTTTCTAGAGTCACATCTATGTCAAAAATTGGTAAATCGCCGTGAAAGTTAAACTTGGTCTGTAACTTAATTATTATTTTTTACTAACTCTTGCTTTGATTTGTTTGAAATGCATATATATTACAATATATATACAAATATATTTTACAATATGCAGACAGAAACATTTCTACCAAATAATTTAATTTACTACCAGAAAAACCCCCCAAGCCTTCTAAGAGTACTGCTAAAACAAGAAATGTTCTCTACCTGGCCCAACAAATTTTCTTATCTTCTAAGTTCAAGGGCCATAACTCTGTTAAAAATGGGTAAATCACCATGAAAGTTAAACTTGACCAGTAACTGAACATGATAAAGCTATACACAAAATTTCAGCTCAATATCTTGAGGCATGGAAATACAAAATCCGGAAAAGATATTTTAGTATCTCCTAAGTTCAAGGGCCATAACTGTGACAAAAATGTGTAAATCGCCATGAAAGTCAAACTTGATCTGTAACATTATATGATACAGCTATACATAAATTATCAGCTCAACAGATCAAGGCATTGTGGGAAAAAAACCCCATCCGGAAAACCATATGTGGGACAGACGAACAGACAAACAGATAAAACCTAGAGTCCCCTACCGGTCCAGAGTCACTTCCCCTTGGACTGATAGGGGATTAATAACATTAACATTCTCAACTGTATAAACCCATAATGATTGGTTTCCAATCAATCTGTAACAAGTCACCAACAGATGCAGATCGACACAGACTAAAGAAAGGGACAGGACGCAGCCAGTAGTAAAGCATTACGGTCGGTTTAGGATCGATCCCCGTCGGTGGACCCATCGGGCTATTTCTTGTTTTAAGCCAGTGTACAATGACTGGTATATCAAAGGCTGTAGTACGTGCTATCCTATCTGTGGGCTAGTGCATATAAAAAGATCATTTGCATCCAATGGAAAAAGGTGGAGCGTTTTCTCTCTAAGTCTATATGTCAGAATTACCAAATGCTTGACATCCAATGGCTGATGATTAATAAATCAATTTGCTCTAGTGGTGTCTGCCAGAAAATAATTTGAGAGACCGTAATAGAAACAAAACAGATCACATGTGCTCCTACAAGGTGCTTAAAGCTTTTAAGTCTTTTGAAATTGGGTGCTGTATTTCATGTATTGTGACAAATTTTAAACTACATAACATTTTTAAAAATTATTAAAATGTCTCCATTAACTTGGATTTTAGAGTACATAGTTTCACCCTCGGCACCCTCTGGCAGAAACCCTGCTAGCTAAAACCACTAAAATATAATTTCAGGCTGTTCAGCACACACTTATGAAAAAGTAGGACAAAAGTAGGATTGAAAATATAGAAAAAGTAGGATTGAAAATATAGAAAAAGTAGGACAAATGTAGGAAAATAGAAGGAAAAAGTAAGACAAAAGTAGGACTGAAACAGTATGTAGAGCAGGGTTGAAAATTAACATGAAAATCAAGGTCGCCAGCAGGGCCAGTTTAAGAAAAATCTTACTGGCCCTTCTCAAATTCAACTAGCCCTCCAATTATCACACTGAAATTTAACTGCACAGCAAAACTCAAAACTAGAATGTTTTTTTTGTTGAATAATAACTATGTGCTCACCATATATAGTCCGTTTGTATTAAAAGACCAGCCTCGGTGGGGTATTGGTTAAGCCATCAGACTACAGGCTGGTAGGCACAGGGTTCGCAGCCCGGTACCGGCTCCAGCCCAGAGCGAGTTTTTAAGGGCTCAATGGGTAGGTGTAAGGCCACTACACCCTCTTCTCTTTCACTAACCAAATAACAACTAACCCACTGCCCTGGACAGACAGCCCAGATAGCTGAGGTGTGTGCCAAGGACAGCGTGCTTGAATGTTAATTGGATATAAGCACAAAAATAAGTTGAAATGAAATGTATGGAAAGAAAAACGATGAATTGGCGTTTAACTTCATAATGAATCAAGTTAAAATTCATATAAAAACATGTTATTTAACTTTTAAACCATTACAACTCAAATAAAAAAAATTGAAAAAGAAATTCAGTATAAATAATGTTAATGTAAATGTTACTTTACACAGCTTTTCTCATATACACAGGCACTAGATACATGTAGAGATCCATGGAATCATCCACTATTTTGCCAAATGCCCATTCGACTCTGCTTTGTGCAGATATACGGCCCTGATAATGTATTACAGGTTTGTCATTCAGATTACTTTGTATGTTCCATCAATTGCATTAAAATAAGTATCAGAAAAAAAAAAGAGTTTGATGTTTGCAGTTTGATGGTAATTTGTAACTAATGTTTGTTTTTGTTTACATTGAACTTTTACTCCCAATAAAATGTTATTTGAGATGGTATGGGTTTAAAAATTTATAAATTAATGTTTTTATATGAATGTTATCTTTATTCATTATTTTGGCTGTGTAATACATGTTCTGTGTCTTCTGCTGCCAGATCTGTAGTGTGTTTTGTTACATTCAATTCAGTTTCAGTGTGTTTCCTTTTTAACTGTTACCATACTCGCCAGACCCTAAAATCGATGGTTGCCCAACAGACTACCTTTGTAAAATTCTTAGTCACCTGTAGCAAATAAAGGTCGCCATGGGCGGCTGCTAATTTTCAACCCTGGTAGAGACATTATTCATGCTCATACTAGGAAAATGAATGTGTTAAATCGAAAAAGTGGTATTATTGAGAAAACACTTTAACATTTGTTATGTGGTCAGTGTTCTCGCTGCTCCATTTAAGCATGGCAGCTTGCCCCGTTATTGCATTTTGCCACCCTCCATTCACATTCTGCCGCCCTCCTTTACTTTTTCAGTGCCCCTCTTTATTTTCCCACACCCTACTATATTTCACAGCACCTATCTCAGCTAGTTTCAAATGCACACTATTTTCCCTGAAAAACAAACTGATCAGTCTGCACACTTAACATCAAAGGAAACAAGTTGCAGTGTACTAAAAAAACAACTGATAAAAAACTTCAGTAGCTTACGACAGTTCCCGTAACTTTTTAACTTCCTCTATTGTAACCCATGCATACCAGTATCCATTTGTATGTTTGATACACACAATAAAAGTTATATTTTATATGAGCAAGGAAAACATTTTATTTTTTATAGATTCAGCAATATTTGACTGAAAAACCATAAATTTATTTGGCGCCAAATTTGTCACATGGTCAAAACAGTCATTCTGTCGTTTGTGTCCACTAACTATCGTCTGATATTTTGATTTAATTGGTTGTAACATGATTTTTACTTTCTGTCATTTATTTATTCAGCAATTCTGTATAATATATTAGAAACTTTTCATTTTGGGGGATATCACTGCTTATAAAAACAATGGAAGTGGTAGTGTTCATCATTAAAATCATGTATCTTAGGTGCCAAATAAAATATACACCGCCTTTACAAAAATGAAACTGGCGATATCGATGTGATTGATTCATTCGATAAAGATGGGAACAGAAATTCATAACTGTTGACTTTTATAATAACACACTTTAACAGCAATTTGCGCATTTTGAAGAAAAAGTAGGAAGAACTAGGAAAACAGGTATTTTGAAGAAAAAGTTGGAAAAATTGGACAAAGACAAAATCATAGGATCGCTGGGCAGCCTGTAATTTATCTCAAGATTTTAATTCCATATAATGCTCTTCTACAAATTTCAGAGGTTCTAATTTCCCCATACACTATCCCAAACCCAGCATTATCTTATTTCCAGCAGTCTCACGTGACGTCACATAAATAATACACCACCAGCTCACTAGGTGGCACTCATGTTGAATATATATCTTGATGAAAGTCTGTAGCAGACCAAAATGCCTTAATTTAGTATTCCTTCAAAATTCAGATACAAATCT
Source organism: Gigantopelta aegis (assembly GCF_016097555.1). Taxonomy (NCBI): domain Eukaryota; kingdom Metazoa; phylum Mollusca; class Gastropoda; order Neomphalida; family Peltospiridae; genus Gigantopelta; species Gigantopelta aegis. The sequence continues at coordinate 6,259,526 of NC_054705.1, forward strand.
ATTAGTCAATAGTGTTGTTGGTGGCTTAATTACACAAACTACCTGTAACAAGCAACAGTACCATGTTTGCAGTTTATTGGCAAAATTCAGGCAACAAAAAATATGTTTCCCATCACAGGGCTCAAACATTAAGAATTTGTTTCCCACGGCAATTTTTAAAAGAAACAGACCACCAATGGCAATTTTGAGCCTGCCTATGGCAATTGTCTTAAAAGTGACTATGCAGCAAATAAATATATGTAAACATTTCAAACATGCAAATGCTAAATATTGGCAGATCATGTATTGTACACCGGGTGTATACATTTTGTCATTGTGGAGGAGCTTTACTGACAGCACAAAAGTGTTGTCGATGATGCTCTCTACCTACGCCAATTGCCATCGTTAAGTTCGATCCCTGCATTATCATGTAACATAACCCACCATCACCAAGATTACTGAAAACTGTTTTCCATGTGTACCAATAACATCAGGACATGAAACAGAAAAGGTGTTTCTCATAAAACGTTTTAATCTTGAAGTGTGTATGACTGAGTTTTATTAGCTCTCTCTACTTTTAGTTGCAGTGCTTTCAAACAAGTAGCGTATCATGGTCTTAGTGAACAAGCTATGACGTACTGGTTGACGTGACTATGTCTACTCTTAGTTGCAGTGCTTTCAAACAAGTAGCGTATCATGGTCTTAGCGAACAAGCTATGACGTACTGGTTGACTTGACTATGTCTACTCTTAGTTGCAGTGCTTTCAAACAAGTAGCGTATCATGGTCTTAGTGAACAAGCTATGACGTACTGGTTGACTTGACTAGGTCTACTCTTAGTTGCAGTGCTTTCAAACAAGTAGCGTATCATGGTCTTAGTGAACAAGCTATGACGTACTGGTTGACTTGACTATGTCTACTCTTAGTTGCAGTGCTTTCAAACAAGTAGCGTATCATGGTCTTAGTGAACAAGCTATGACGTACTGGTTGACTTGACTATGTCTACTCTTAGTTGCAGTGCTTTCAAACAAGTAGCGTATCATGGTCTTAGCGAACAAGCTATGATGTACTGGTTGACTGGACTATGTCTACTCTTAGTTGCAGTGCTTTCAAACAAGTAGCGTATCATGGTCTTAGTGAACAAGCTATGACGTACTGGTTGACTTGACTAGGTCTACTCTTAGTTGCAGTGCTTTCAAACAAGTAGCGTATCATGGTCTTAGTGAACAAGCTATGACGTACTGGTTGACGTGACTATGTCTACTCTTAGTTGCAGTGCTTTCAAACAAGTAGCGTATCATGGTCTTAGTGAACAAGCTATGATGTACTGGTTGACATGACTAGGTCTACTCTTAGTTGCAGTGCTTTCAAACAAGTAGCGTATCATGGTCTTAGTGAACAAGCTATGACGTACTGGTTGACTTGACTAGGTCTACTCTTAGTTGCAGTGCTTTCAAACAAGTAGCGTATCATGGTCTTAGTGAACAAGCTATGACGTACTGGTTGACTTGACTATGTCTACTCTTAGTTGCAGTGCTTTCAAACAAGTAGCGTATCATGGTCTTAGTGAACAAGCTATGACGTACTGGTTGACTTGACTAGGTCTACTCTTAGTTGCAGTGCTTTTAAACAAGTAGCGTATCATGGTCTTAGTTAACAAACTATGATGTACTGGTTGACTTGAATATGTCTACTCTGACAGTTCACGATATGATAAAATTTGTAAAAAAAATTAATACACACATGTATCAAAGGTGAAAAAATCTATAAAATAAACTCACCATGTTCCGTGGGTGATCCGTCACTCTTCCCAAACCCTCTGTATTCCACCATCAACACATTGCAACCACAGGTCTGATACAGTCCAAACATGTTCATTAACCTACAAAACACACACACTAGACTAGAAACACGTAATGAGCCTACAGTTAATAAAATGTATCTATTAAACTTAAAAAATATCTGAAAATCAGTTATTTTTTAATAAAATATAGTAAAATTATTTCGCCAACTTAAAATACGATTCGCCAATTGTTTTCAAAAATTCACTATTGGCGAATTTGGAGACTGCCAGAGCTAGCCCTGATTCAACAAATTCTCTAGCTCTCGGTCCTGGCTAGTGAATGTTTGGTCTGGGCTTGTGGAATTTATCATCTGTATTGCTATAATACATAGGGCACTAGCCAAATGTTCTGTGAGGGAGAGTGACTTTCTCAAACATTTGTCAAACCCTGAACTGGCCAGCGGGGTAAAGACATGTCCAATCAAATATGCAGTCTCATAGATGCCAGGGCTTCTAGAATCTGTATACAATTCACTAGCCATGGGATCAGTGATTAAATTTTTTTACTAGCCACGATTAAAAATCCACTAGCCCTACTTTACTTTAAGTTAATACAATTTTACTAAATAATAGTAATAACCAGATATGTCACCTAAAGAGGGAGATACAGCTTTAAAACACTAATACTGGGGAGTTGGGGTGGGGGCATGATATTCATATTTACTAACTAGACTTAACTGCAACATTTGGGGAAAAAAATTCACTAGCCGTCGGGCATGGCAGTAGTAGTTATATACTAGCCCAACATTGAATATCACTAGCCATGGAGTAGGGCTACCATAATCTAGAAGCCCTGGATGCATAACAGCAGCGTCCCACTGTTTTGAGTTGCTTTTGCTTTGAAATGTATATATAGAGGATTTGTCACAAGTATTTTTTAATATGGAAAATATCAACCGAGTCTATGTTAATCGGTATTTGTAGAGGCTCTGTGGACACAAATACTGATTACCTAGATGTGGTTGATATTTTACATATTTAAAAAACAGGAGTAGCAAATTCTATTTATCCTATAACATTTCTAAAATAACATTTTAATTAAATTTTTAGTAAATTACAGTATTAAAGTCGCCTCCATTGATAATATGACGTCATCACGATTAGCTCAAATTAGCTTGACGTTACACATTTTAACTAAAGCTTTGAAAACGTTACGCTCAGGTACACAGGTCTTGTTGGCTTGTAAGCAAACGACCCATCCACAGCAACACATTACCTAGAGACGTTGCAAATTTGTATACCATTATTAACCGGGTTAATACACTAAAATTATCACATGGGTTTATTACATGGATATCATGGGTAAGTTATAGGATAAATATATACTATACATCAGGAAATGTTATCGATCATAAAATGTTAGCAAATTTAGTGATGTCAGACACTAATTTAATAATTCATGATGCTATATTTAAAGAGACACACAACACTGTACGAAAAACCTTTTGTGTGATTGTTTTGTTTGTGATTAACTCAAGGCACACACTATTGATTAAACCAAAAGAACAGTAAACCACACTAGTTAGTTAGTCAGCATGCACACTACTGCAATTTTCTACTACAATCAAGATGTCTGTAAGTTACAGGAAAGATGATTAATTAATCAATGTGCTCTAGTGGCGTGGTTAAACAAAACAAACTGTTTTTCTCATTTATTCATTCTTTCTTTATCAAAGTCTGTGGCATTGTAGGAATATAGAAGACAGTTACTGTATAGCAGTGTTTGTAACAACAAGCATTCTGAGAGTACTGCTAAAGCATGCATGTCCCCTACCAGCCCCAACACATTTCCGAATCTTCCAAGTTCAATGCTATTAAAAAACGGGTAAATTGCCCTGGGCCACGTTCCACAAAGCGATCTTAGCCCTAAGATCACCGTAAGTGCATAGCTACCTTATGCACTAAGGTGATCTTAGTGCTAAGATCGCTTCATGGAACGAGGCCCTGAAAAGTAAACTTGATCTGTAATGTTCAGTACTTGATAAAGCTGTATACAAAAATTAAATGTCATCTCAATATCTTCAGAGATTTATTAGGAATCAGAGATTTGTTATTAGGAATCTAGTCATACTGAATGTGACGCTGTTTATATGGCATACAAGAAAATGTAAACACCTTCAAACAAAATTCTTCATCCGTGGACCCATTACACTATTTCTCTTTCCAGCCAGTACACCACGACTGGTATATCAAAGAACATGGCATGTGCTATCCTGTCAGTGGAATGGTGCATATAAAAGATCCCTTGCTACTAACTGATAAATGTAGCAGGTTTCCTCTCTAAGACTAATATATACGTCAGAATTACCAAATGTTTGACATCCAATAGCCGATGATTAATAATAATAAAGCAATGTTCTCTAGTGGACTCGTTATTTAAACAGAACAAACTTTATAACTGTTTACATGGCATGCAAGCGCAAATATTTTTTTAAAATTAGCAAAATAATTACATAAAATAAGAGATATTTTGTAAGAAAATAACTGGGAAATTTGTGCAATTTTTGAAGTTTAACATATAATTTGGCAAAATTTTCTCCTGTCCCAGATTAATTATTTCAGGTACGGTGTCGGTAAAATCACGGAACCGAAATTTTGTTTCCCATAATTGTTATATTGAGTATGACTATTCAACAAAAATAAAATATACAGGATTTGTCACAAGTGTTTTTTAATATGGAAAATATCAACCGAGTCTATGTTAATTGGTATTTGTCGAGGCTCTGCCAAGACAAATACCGATTAATTAGAGGAGGTTGATATTTTAATTTTACATATTAAAAAAACATGAGTAGTGAATTCTATCTATCCTATAACACTTCCAAAATAACATTTTAATTCAATTTTTAGTAAATCACAGTACTAAACTCACTGCCATCGGTAATATGACATCATCACCATTAGCACAAATTAATTTGATGTCACACATTTTAACTAAAGCTTTGAAAACGTTACGCTCAAGTATACAGGTCTTGATGGCTTGTAGGCAAATGACCCATCCACAGCAACATATTACCAAGAGACCTTGCAAATTTGCATACCATTATTAACCGGGTTAATACCAGGGTTGAAAATTAGCATGAAAACCAAGGTTGCCATCAGGACCAGTGGAAGAAAAATCTTACTGGCCCTTCTTAAATTCAATTAGCCCTCCAATTATTACATTGGAATTAACTGCACAGCTAAAATTAAAACTAGAGTGGGTTTTTTTGTTTTTGTTAATAATTAAACCGTTTGCGTTAAAGAAAACCGATGAATTGACGTTTAACTTCATAATGAATAAAGTAAAACTTCATAATGAATAAAGTAAAACTTAATATAAAAACATGTCATTAAGTTTACCCATACCAACTCAAATGAAAAAAAATTGAAAAAGAAATCCAGTATAAACAAAGTACCATTAAAATAAACATATTAAAGGTAGAACTGTGCATGCTTTAGTAAACTAGTCTGGTAGTGGCAGTCCTCTTTGTGGCAATGCAAGAGGGATCGATTAAATTTTGTGGTGATGCAAGAGGAGTGAAATTCCCAGCAAATGATTTCCTCGGGAGTGGCTGTTCTTCTAGACAGAGATCCATGGAATCATCCACTATTTTGCTAAATGCCCATTCGACTCTTACTTTGTGCAGAGATACGGCTCTGATCATGTATTATGGTTGTGTCATTCAGATTACCTTGGATGTTCCATCAATTGCCTTGAAACTTGTATCACACAAAAAAAGAGTTAACCAATGCAGTTTGATTGTAATTTGTGAAGAATTTTTTTTTAATTTACACTGCACTTTTACCGCCAATAAAATGTTATTTGAGACGGTATGGATTTAAATCTTAATAAATGAATATGTTTTTATGTGAATTTTATCTTTATTAATTATGTTGGTGATGTCAAAATATAGAACATGTTCTAGGTCTTCTGCTGCCACATCTGTAGTTGCGGTGTCTTTTGTCATATTCGATTCAGTATCGGTGTGTTTCTTTTTTAACTGGTACCATACTTGCCAGACACTAAAATCGATGATCACCCAGTGAACTACCTTTCTAAAATTCTTAGACCGCTAATTTTCAACCCTGTAGTACACTAAAATTATCACATGGGTTTATGACATGGATATCATGGGTAAGTTATAGGATAAATACATGTATATAATTATATTGAGTATGACTATTCAACAAAAACAATAAATACATGTATATAATTATATTGAGTACGACTATTCAACAAAAACAATAAATACATGTATATATAATTATATTTTAAAACAGTTTCCAGTGGGTTCCCATTACCACAAGGCACGGAACGGAAAAAGTTTTTGCCATGAAATTTTAAATCGTATGGCCTGCCCAGAGCTAGCCCCGATTGTCATTGTGTACCTGTGTCCCACATTCCCTGCATTACCGTGGAAGTAGATGATGGTGGGCGCCCCGGGGGCGGTGTGTTTGACAAGTACGAGGTTGATGCTGGTCCCGTCGCGGGTCCGCGTGTACTGGCTGTCGTACGGGAGGTTCAGCGAGTTTGGCATCTCGACGTACAGGCGCGAGTGAGGAGGCTCATCCGGGTGATACAGTAACATGTCCTGGGAGTAGTAGAACAAACCTGTGAGAAAAAGACCTGTGACTAAGAATTGTTTTAAATCACTGATTCCATGGCTAGTGCATGTCTGTAAACATTCTAGAAGCTGTGGATTAATGGAAATACACCGTGTATTACTACCGTAGGGCTTCCACGAGGCCAAAATAGTGAACTCGAGTACTCGAGGGTCAAACTTGACACATACCCGAGTACTAGAACAAATCTGCGAGAAAAAAACACAAAATGAAACCATTGTAAATGTTATTAAAGGAAAGGAAATATACAATATATTAGGGCCTCCATGAGTCAAAAATCACCACAAGAAAGTACAGCGCATGTTCGTTTCTTTGTGTAGCATTGGTACTCAGTAAGTACCGGTCACCCAGGTTTTTGGCATATTTACAATCAAAAAACCTTTTCACAATCAAAAAACCTCACAAAAACCATAATTCTGCCAAAATCGTATCCAATAAGTTTTTTTTTATATATTTTATTGACAGTTTATCAATATTATATGATTTACAATTTACACGAAGCACAAATATTGTTGTTAGTCCTAAACATATGCATACGTCCGTTTCCGCCTTGTTTGTAAAATGCGGAACAGGACAGATTTGTTTCGAACAATAGGTATTGCTGTAGTGACGTTTTTTCATTGGGAAAAACCGGCCTCGGTGGCGTCGTGGCAGGCCATCGGTCTACAGGCTGGTAGGTACTGGGTTCAGATCCCAGTCGAGGCATGGTTTTTTTAATCCAGATACCGACTCCAAACCCTGAGTGAGTGCTCCACAAGGCTTAATGGGTAGGTGTAAACCACTTGCACTGACCAGTGGTCCATAACTGGTTCAACAAAGGCCATGGTTTGTGCTATCCTGTCTGTGGGAAGTGCAAATAAAAGATCCCTTGCTGCTAATTGGAAAGAGTAGCCCATTAAGTGGTGACATCGGGTTTCCTCTCAAAATCTGTGTGGTCCTTAACCATATGTCTGACGCCATATAACCGTAAATAAAATGTGTTGAGTGCGTCGTTAAATAAAAAATTTCTTTCAATACGAACTGAATTGCGTAACCGTCACGTCATTTAACGTAGCTTGGGAGTTAAAGTTAATAGCAGTAGTACTAAATTCTTACACTTTATTTTTGTCTCAGTACATTTTAACAGTGGTCCATAACTGGTTCAACAAAGGCCATGGTTTGTGCTATCCTGTCTGTGGGAAGTGCAAATAAAAGATCCCTTGCTGCTAATCGGAAAGAGTAGCCCATTAAGTGGCGACAATGGGTTTCCTCTCAAAATCTGTGGTCCTTAACCATATGTCTGACGCCATATAACCGTAAATAAAATGTGATGAGTTCGTCGTTAAATAAAACATTTCTTTCTTTCTTTCTTTCATTGGGAAAAAGTTTTTTGAGTGTAAATATACCAAAAACCCGCTTTACAATATTTACAATAAAAAACCCATTTCCCAATCAAAAAACCTCACAAATGCGTGACAGAACAGAAATTATATAAAGGTTTATATTTATATTCTGTTAACGTTTACTAATAAAACTTTAATATAAACAGCATATCAATACACCCAGGGAGTACACCAATACAAAAAAGTGTGGTGTCTTGGTGTATTTTTGGGTATCTTGGGAGTATATAATCGGACCCTAAAATCAGTCCTGTTCCTCATTTTACAAACAAGGCGGAAACGGACATATGCATATGTTTAGGACTGACAACAATATTTGTGCTTCATATAAATTGTAAATCATATAATATTGATAAACTGTCAATAAAGTATATAAAAAACCTTATTGGATACAATTTTGGCAGAATTATGGTTTTTGTGCGGTTTTTTGATTGCGAAAAGGTTTTTTGATTGTAAATTTATATGCCAAAAAACGGGTTTTTGGCATATTTCAGGTGACCCGTAAGTACTGGTTAACGGAGCCTGGCGATCTCGCCCCGTGTCGATCTCGCCCTTGCGAAGTCGCCCCGGGTGAGTTCACCAGGACTTATTTTCATTGTTAGGCAAAGTTATCATAAATATTAGACATACATTACAACATATATTACAGTATATATCTACTGTCATTATCAGCATGTTTTTGTGCCAAAACTACAGGGTTATACCACTTATACTACTATTTTTGTGTTGGGACACGCTGTGGCGAGATCGCCATATTTACTTCCGTGTTGCATGTCTGTTTAGCGAAGTCGCCAGTACATTATAACTCAACAATATTCAAGTTACAAGCAGTTTAATGTTTACTTCATTAAGTAAATACATATGCAGTAGTCATGTTTTGATTTTCTTGTAAAATGTAATACATTGGTAGTTTACATTTCTGATGATTTCACTTGCAAGCCGGGGCGAGATCGCCAGGATTTTTCTTGTTTAAGTTTACATTTTAACGATTATTTGATGTATACTAAATACTAAAGTATGTACTGAACAGACGAGGTTGCTATACATCGTTACTCGATGATAAGTGTTGTTTATTTATAATAAATACATGGACAGAATTCGCATGTTATTTATTAGATATACATGTATTTCACTTTTTCAGACTGGGGCGAGATCGCCAGGATTTTCTACGATTTGGATTTCTGTTGGGCGAAGTCGCCTACATATTACTTGACAATATCTTCATGGGTACAGTTTATTATAATACATACACGTAAAGTACACATTTATGGTTTGTTTTCATCATGTAATGTAACATTTTTTAAGTTTACATTTCTTATTATTTCATTTTCTCAGTGTAGCATTTTTATGTTGGGTGAAGTTGTCACACGTTACTACGCAACTATTTGTCATAAGTGCACACTTTGAGGTTCAATTTGGTATAATAAATATATGAACAAGACAACATTCATTTATTGTTTTGTTTTTATTGTGTAATGTGTAATTTTTGTAGTTTGCATGTCCAGGCTATGGCGAGATAGTCAGAATTTTTCCACATTTCACTAACTACTCAGCGAGCCATTCGTTAGGCATATAACCATTATTTCATTAATAATAAATACATAAACAGTACTTACTTGTTTGTTTTCTTGTATAATGTGATATATTCGTAATTATTAGTTCTGTCCATTCCACTTCAACAATCACTATGATTTTATTGAGTGATGCATATTCGTTTATTTCATTACAGTAAATAAATAAATGTACAGCATTCACAATTAAATTGTATGTTACTGTGAGTGAGTACATCCTTTGGTTGAAACTAAACAGTGGTAATTAATGTGAATGGTAATTAAACATGGAAGTGCTGTTACTGATAACCGTTCACAATTTACTGAATTAATGCCATCATTACTTGATTAATCTTGATTGACTGATTAACTGTTCACCATTACCCCCGATTACAGTGTGCACAGTATTCACTGTCATAACAGAACTCACAAGACATGCCTTGTTCTATTAATTACACTGCTGTTTTAATCAGTTAACGTTGTTAACCTCTTAATCCATTAACTTTTATAAAAAGCTTCTCACAAATATGCACACATCATTCGCTTTCACATTTTTCTTACCTCGACCTTCAGACAATGAAGTTGTCTAGCGAGAACGTGGTGATTTCTCTCCCCCCCACCCTGGGGGCTGTGTTGCGTGTACTTGGCCCACTAGTCAAGTACCGCATTGAACACAATGGAGACAGTGCTGTTGTAACCTTGAGTTACGGAGCTACCAACTCATCAGGATCGAAGAGGAGGAACCGGAGGCGGCGACCTAAGACTTCGCAGGGGGGACCAAACCTGGCGGCTCAACCGCCAGGAGCGGTCCCACCTGCCCCGAAGAGGAAGATCAGACCAACGGGAGCGAGACAGGGTGATCCAAACCCGGTGGCTAAACCACCGGGGGCGGTTCATTCTGCGCAGCCGCTCCCAGTTTCTGACCGGAAGCACTCGCCAGGAGCGGAACAGGGGGGACCAAAGCTGTCAGCTCCACTGACAGTGGCGATCCCTCCTGACGACCCACCTGCTGAGATGGAAACTGGACACGTCATCGTGACGGACCCCCCAGCGAGCCCACAAGCGCCTTCCACTGATGATGATGTTGTTGCCGACCCTGCAGCCGGAGGGGAGTCCAAGAGGAGGAAGATGTCAACGGTTTCCGAACCGGGGACACTCGACCAATCCAAATGGACTATCGTATGTGAAAACATCCCATCCAAATGGCAGGGTTGTATCCACGGCGACTTCACAGACACCAACCAACTAAAGGGACTCTGGAATGAGAACAACTGGCGAAACCTACCCAACGGAATTGGGAAATACCAACTGCACTCAACAGGAACTGGCAACCAGATCCACGTGACTGCAAAACAGGACGGACTGTACAGGCAAGGACTCTTGATACCGGATATGACCAATACTACTATCCATCGTATCCTCAAGATAGTGCTGAGAGATATATATCCGGCAGCCATCTACAGGAATATCAAGGTCCTGATTGAAGGACTCCCCAACTTCAGGCCTGGACAGTCCATCACCTCACCATGAGTCCTGTTATACCAACCTCCTACCAACCTTTACCTCCGTGAGTACCAACCTTTTTTATTGGGCTAGTTAGACTTTAAACGTTTTGGAAGCAGTTCTAAATTCTTATGTTCATTTTTCTATAAGTAGTCTAACGCATTTTATTTTGGCGCCCGTTCAATTGCTCAAAATCACCTTAAAACTTTTCGGCCGAGCAGTCTTAACCATTTTTGGCTAAAATTTTAGAGTCCAGACATGTATCGGTATGCAGTACTCTTTGTAGACTTAGGTAAAAAACAGGCTTCACCGAGGAATCGAAATTCAGCCAATCAGAACACGGCTCCCACTCGGTGTTACTTCTTGTTTATGAAGTGTCTGCTAGTCGGTCCGCGCTAACTAAATGGCTTTTTTCCAAATTCCGCCCACTTCAAACTTACCCCCCCCCCCCCTGCTCCGGAGTCAGTTACTGGCGAAGTCAGAGGCTAATTCCGCAGTGGGCGTGCCTGAACCTTCGTGGATAGGGGCACGTAAATAAAGTTACCCATACCATTCGCTTTCAAATACTGAGATAGAATTTACAAAATATGGCTGCTAACGGATGCCTTATTTGCAATCATCCAGTTCGTCCACGTCAGGAGGGTTTGCTCTGTGGCGGTTGCACCCTGTGGCAACACAGGATGTGCAACAGTGGCATGAGTCGAACCAGATATCGCCAGTTAGTAAATTCACAGGAGCCGTTTAACTGGACATGCGTTAGGTGTTCGGTCCAGGAGTAAATATGGCGATCTCTCCACAGCGTGTCCCAACACAAAAATAGTAGTATAAGTGGTATAACCCTGTAGTTTTGGCACAAAAACATGCTGATAATGACAGTAGATATATACTATAATATATGTTGTAATATATGTCTTCTAGCAAGTCTAATATGTATGATAACTTCGCCTAACGATGAAAATAAGTCCTGGAGAACTCGCCCGGGGCGACTTCACCAGGGCGAGATCGACACGGGGCGAGATCGGGCTTGCGGTGAACTCGTATGGAAAACTTACTCATATGGGGGAAAATGCAGTGAAGTCGTATTTAAATCCACAAGTGAACTCGTATGGAAGACAAACTCGTATGTGGGAAAATGCAGTGAACAAACTGATATATCCATAACTGTATAGCAACTTGTTTGTAGTTTTTATGCAGAGTTCGACAAATCCGCTAGCCCAACGTCCATGGCATTGGCTAGTGTTTTTTAAGTTCGGGCTGGTGAGAAACGCAAAACATGCATGCATTGTTTACGGTTTCTGTTGCAGGAAATAAGTCTAATGACATGCGTGTTTTAATTACAGGTGACTGCCGTTGACGCACAAACTGCGGTTGACACGCAAATAGTTGACTGATGGTGACATAAATATGAAGCATGTATACAAAACAAGTGTCAAAATACACATTTAAGAGAAATATCAAAGTTAGTATATCTGCATATCCATACATCCCCATATGAGTTCACCGTTATTTTTTCCATACGAGTTCGTTTTCCATACGAGTTTTCCGTTCATACGAGTTAGTTTCCATGCGAGATCGCCATACTTCCTGGTTAACAGAATGTAAGATTAATGTCATGACTGGTGGACTGAAGAGTAATCAAACTAAACCTCGGTAGTTTTAGTGTTTCCTCTAGCCTTCCCCTACAATGTAGGCTACATATCAATATCAATAAGGGGAGGGCTGGAGGTGACTCGAGTTACTAGAGTAAGAGTACAAGCATGCACTCGAGGTTAATGATCGATGAACTAATTATTAACTTACCAAACACCGCTAGAATTAACATGAAAGACGCTCCCAGCCCGCCTTCAAACCAAAACACAAGCAAAATAATCAGCAACGCCGTGCTCGAGAGTTTCCAAAACCTCGACAACACAGCCATAACCAGCGAGCTAACCAACTCGATGGTAGCGAAACCAGATCCAATCACAGATGTTTTGACAGGCATTTTGATTTTGATTTTGTCTTCCGTTTCACTTTCAGTTTGTTCTGAGGACATAGCAGAAAAGCACAAAACTATTATACAATTCCAAAGGCACTATATCATGATTATTTTACTGTATATATCACAGACACAAATAGAGCAAAGCTTTAAAACAAATTCGAAACTTCTAAACATTCGTAAGGTTGCCATTCCTATTCATCCATGTTGCTTTTTCTCCAATAACCAAGAGCACCATTAAAATAAACCAATGTAGATCTAACAGATTTGCTCGAAAACATGGGTGTTCTCAAGATCGCAAGGGCATCAGGCTCCCTCTTTCCAATATTTAAGCAATATCTTAATTTTCCTTAAACAAATTAAAATTCCCACCATCGCTAATTGTGGAAGTAAGTGGACATTGCGTTCGCTAGATGCTAGCTCGAGTCACCTCCAAAATGGTCGCAAACTACTGTTGTCGACGATTGCCAATTAAAGCATTACATAGAGTTTTCTCTAGCCTACATGTCAATATCAATAAGGGGAGGGCTGGAGGTGACTCGAGCTAGTTAGATACAAACACTAGTATAATACATGTTTCCAAGGTACAAGAAATCGCGACTGGCAATTTTCGGAAAATTGTATGTGTGCTACGTGTCATGTGAACAGTACATAGTATTATTAGTAACATACTCGTACATATTTTAGTGGGTTTTTTTCTGGTTAATATTCTGACAATATCGCCCGAAAGTAGATATTTGTGATTGTGCTTCAAACGGGAACACCCTTCAGCACAATCTGCAATCCATATATATATATATATATATATATATATATATATTTTTTTTTTTAATTAATTAATTTATTTTCTTTCATTTTTTTATATTGGAGAATCCGAGGAATCCCTCCAGGAACGTGTGTGGCCTTCGTCCACATGTGACCAGGGCAACCCTAAATAGATTTTCTGGATCCGCCACTGAGCTCTGTCAGAAAAAAAAACCCAGCATCGCGATCCATAATGACTATGCGTGAAACATCTTCAAGAAACCAAATACCACTAGCCTGCCAAGCATGTATCTTTGTTTATCTAAGTATGTGGCATTGTAGGAATATAGAAGACAGTTATAGCAGTGTTTGGGTAACCATGTGGATTTTACTGTTTTAATGATTTTAGTATGCACAAATCACATACACCTAAACCTTTGGCTAGGAGCTGTAGAGACATGCATTTACCTGTCTTTACATCTGACCTCTGACCAGGGACAGTGACGATCAACCAATAGACTGGCCAGCTGTGTTTGACCCAGTTGGTGGCTATTCACTGTCACTCACCTGAGATTCCTTGACATGTCACGAACTGCACAAGTTAGCCACTCTATCTGAATTTAATCTACACAGATTGGTGAGTTATATTTCTACTTTTCTAATTCACTTTACTATTTTACTAACATACATAAAGTACAGTTTATAAATTACAAATAAGGTTTAAATAAATAGTTACTTCAATTAATATTTACTTTGATAACGGAATAAACTGAATTAATGTAAGTATTAGAATTTGGGCGTGGCACTTACGCTGTAACAAAAATGGATATTTCTATAGCCAAGCCATAATTAAATGAGTCGTTATTGTTTTAAAAATGTATGTGAATATTGTGTATGTGTGTATATTAAATTAGAATAGTATTAGTTTTATTTTACTTGCTTCTTGTAGACGTTTTGACGTTACCGCCCTAAAGCCCACAGCTGAAGGTAATAGTATTTCAGTGTCTGGGTAAACCGTATCACTTATGAGGATAATGTTTTGTGTATGTCACGGGGATCCTATAATACCCGTAACTGAATGAAACACGATTGTCCAAATATCTCTCCTAACTGTATATCTATTAGATCTCTCTGTAACAGGCAGTATATACCCGCGTTGGCTCGTCTAGGTATGATCAGAGATAAGATCTTATATAAAGTATATATTATTATAGCACGTTTAGTTCACTAGAAAACACAACAAAAACACAATACACTTTGAAATCTGTATTAACCTACGCTGACAAAGGTACTGCCGCAGTAGTTAATTAATAACAACAATAATAACAACCCAGAACTGATCACTTAATTAGTTAATCTCTAGGTGTCTAGTTTACACAATATGCTAATCACTTCACCGTGACACAACACCCACACGTGTGATAATGGAGAAACGCTAACACACACACGTGCGATAATGGAGAAACGCTAACACACACACGTGCGATAATGGAGAAACGCTAACACACACACGTGCGATAATGGAGAAACGCTTCCAGGGGAACTTAATTAATAAAGGAATTACAACACTATTCCTAACTGGTTAATTTTTAATTAACCCTTACTACTCATTCAATAACCTTGTAATACAGAATTAATACTGGTACCTATCACAATAAAGACAGTAACCTACAGTTTACGTAGGTCCTTTAGGATGACTGGCTAAGCTTTATATATATATATATATATATATATATATATATATATATATATATATATATATATATATATCAGAACGGTGAGCCTACATAATACTGCGTCAGATGACCGGCAGCACCGTCTAAATAATATTGGTATAATACAGTATTAAAATATTTAAAGTCACATCAATCACATCAAGGTTATACAACAGAGCAGAAAATATATATTTACCAAAGTCCCGTCTGAACTAATATAGATCGTTCAGTGGACGACGACCGTTTCCCCTGAATACTTCCAAATGTTTTTCCTAGATATCTCTAAACACTAGCTATTTATTCAAAACTCTCAGAGACAGCGAATATCGCCTGGGGGTACAAGGCGGTACCTCACGTATCATGTGAATTTTCCACAACCACCACGCCGGCATATTTTTCTCTGATCGTCAGACTGGCTGTCGCCATCCGCGAGCAATCCCCTGGCCATAAACAGCACTACCGGAGATATTACATAACTACTAGCCACATGGCCTCCACACCTGCGCTGGGTGTGTATTAGAAAAGCTCGATGACCGTCGCGCAAAGGTATCACGTAACAAGTTGCCCATCTGGGCTTAAGTGCAATTTGGAACTGCACACGGCCCTCTAAAACAATTAATATCGCCACAGGCGAAAACAAATTTAAGAGCATGTACCGTCACAGTGTACCTTACTTTTATTTTATTATACTATATATCGCCATATGTGTAATTGTTTGCTGTAAATAATGATTTAAGATTACCAGCGATTGATTAATGTTCAGTCATTTAACGTACGGTAATTCTGTACTGTGTATTATGCATATATATATATTTGATCTTACTGTAGCGATGTTAAATATTGCTCAATGATTGGTTCTTTCTTTTGTTTAAGCGATTTGCTATTATCTGTAGATAATAACTAGACTGCAGAGTGTATTTATATATATTTTAATATGTTTTAATATGGTGTTTTAAGACTGTTTATGTATAGTCGTGAATGTATTTTAATAATGCTATTTTTGCTTATAGAGTTTGTTTGACTATAGATATATCCCTATTCTCCGGAATAAAGAACTCTATATAAAACCACTTCACCGAGTCCAGTTATCTGTTCGGTGGAAGTAACATTTGTAATAATCAGCATTCTTCGAGTAGGCCCTACTGCTAAACAATACATGTTCTCTACCGGCACCAACACATTTCCATATTTCCTAAGTTCAAGGGCCACACATTTTATAAATTGGGTAAATCGCCATAAAAGGTAAACTTGATCTGTACATAACAGTACTTGATAAAGCTATATACAAAATGTCATCTTAATGTATTCAGGCATTGCACACACAAAAAAGGTCAAAAAACTAATTTTCATATTTCCTATGTTCACTCTGTGAAAAATGGGAAAATGCCACGAAATTCAAACTTGATCTGTAACAGAATAGAGTACGGAAAACTATTTTTCGTACCTCCTAAGTTCAAGGGCCATAACTCTGTGAAAAATGGGCAAAACTTGATATGTAACTCTACATAACAAAGCTATACACAAAATTCCAGCTCCATATCTCGAGGCACTGTGAAAAAAAAATCCAAAAAAAAAAATCGGAAAACTGTATATGGGACAGACGAACGGACAAACACAAGGACGAAGATGAAACCTATAGTCCCCTCCGGTTGGAACGGCAGTGGGCTAATAAAGATCTAAAGCAAAATATGTCACCAGGGCCGTAGCTAGGATTTTTTGTTTGGTTGGGAGGGGGGGGGGGGGAGCAATTGAGTAGTTAATAGTCTAAAACTTTAAATAGTCAAGAAGAAAATTTTCTTTAAGTTTCTATAATGCTTTCCGGATTTTTTCTGGGGGGGGGAGGGGCAACTGCTCCCCCTCCTCCCCCCCCCCCCCCTCTTAGCTACGGCCGTGGTCACTTGCATTATGTTTGCCTGCTTCATGGTACTGGTCATCCACATACAGTTAACGATTACCTTTCCATCTGGTGTTTAATTTTATCGACAGCATTATCTTCAGAACATCGACCACGGCCTCCTTTGTTATATGGTTTATTACCATGTACCGACACTTTATTCCAAACAAAACACAGCTGCTGTTTTTTCTTCTTTTTGTCTAAGTGGTTTTATGGCTTTCGTTTTCCCTTTAGTAAAATATCTTTAACACTGTATGTCATGTGTGGCACTGTTCGATTGTTGTGCTGAGTACGTTGTTAAAAATATATTAAACAAATTGTTTTGTTTTGTACCACATTGTTTTCATGCTGCCATTAGCTGGTTTGGAAAAACAGCCGGTTACAGATATTACTAAAGATGTGTTTTCCTGTTTGTGGGATGGTGCATATCAAAGATCCCTTGCTACTAATGGAACAATGTAGCGGGTTTCCTCTCTAAGACTATATGTCAAATTACCAACTGTTTGACAATAGCCAATGATTAGTAAATCAATGTTCTCTAGTGGTGTCGTTAAACAAAACAAAACTTTTTTTGGCTAAAGATTGACGTGAAGATTTCAGAAGCCAGCCACTCGTTTAGTAATCCTTGGAACATGTCAGGAAACGAGAAGAATGGTGTAGAATGAGCCAAAGAAACCTACTGCTACCAAATGATAAACACTTAACGAATAAACACAAAGGATCGTTTACATATTATTTATTAAGCACCTTCCTATAGACTAGCCACGACTCCATACCTAGAGTGTGCGAGAGAAAACCTACTGCTACCAAATGATAAACACTTAACGAATAAACACAAAGGATCGTTTACATATTATTTATTAAGCACCTTCCTATAGACTAGCCACGACTTCATACCTAGAGTGTGCGAGAGAAAATCTGCTTCCACCAAATGGCCAACGATATTTCATATAAGCATTTTCCTATAGACTACTAACGACTACACCACACATCCTCTTACATCGTCTAGCTTTGGTTAGGCCTGGAAAGCATGGACCATGCCACCACGCAAAGCAGCAGCAATACAGTGGACATCTATTTAATTTCTTTATCAAAACTCATGTGAAACACACCCCTCTCCATAAAGTTATATATACTCCCTGCACCCCCACCCAGAACGTTACCTCATTGATGAACGATCCCTTTGAGTGCAGAAGTAGTTCAGGCAAACTGACTTATATATATATATATATGTATGTATGTATGTATGTATGTATGTATGTATGTATGTATGTATGTATGTATGTATGTATGTATGTATATATATATATATATATATTTCTTAATAATTAGGGTCGGGACGTATCCCAATGGTAAAGCGCACACCTGATGCGCGATCGATCTAGAATCGATCCCCGTCAGTGGGCCCATTGGGCTATTTCTCGTCCCAGCCAGTACACCACGACTGGTATATCAAAGTCCGTGGTATGTACTATCCTGTATGCGGGATAGTGCATATAAAAGATCCCTTGCTACTAATGGACAAATGTATCGTGTTTACTCTCTATGTCTGTGTCAAAATGGCCATATGTTTGACATCCAATAGCCGATGATTAATAAATCAATGTGTTCTAGTGGTGTCGTTAAACAAAACGTTTTTTGTTCTTAATAATTATGAATTACGTTTTGTGCATTTGAAGTAATATTTTAGGTCGAAAACAAACAAAAAACCTTTTCAGTAATTGTATTTCCGAAGGAACTTAAGGAACTTTTAATATGTTGTACCGGTCTCAGTGGTGTCGTAGTTAAGCCATCGAACATAAAGCTGGTAGGTACAGGGTTCGCAGCTCGGTACCGACTCCCACCCAGAGCGAGTTTTAACGGCTCAATAGGTAGGTGTAAGACCACTAAACCCTCTTCTCTCTCTCACTAACCACTAACAACTAAACCACTGTCCTGAACAGACAACCCCGATAGCTGAGGTGTGTGCCTAGAACAGCTTGAACCTTAATTGGATATAAGCATGAAAATAAGTTGTAGAAAGAAAGAAAATATGTTGTTCTTAATGGCATTCTGCAACAATCCTGGAAAATAAAGCTATGTACTATTTGTTTCCAACTTGAAGCCTATTGCTCCTGGACTAAACACTTCGGTGCATGATGGAGCACAGATGATGGCCATGGGGATCCCTGTCTATATATCCTATCCACAGATGTGATATAGATGTTGTCAGTGAGGAAGGCCAGCATTTCACATGCGTCTGTCTCAGTACACTTTAGTCTGGATTCACTCTCGTTCTTTACAACTTGTCCAGATTCGTGGAAGGTAGATATGTATTTTATTATTGGTCTTTACAACTTGTCCAGATTCGTGGAAGGTAGATATGTATTTTATTATTGGTCTTTACGACTTGTCCAGATTCGTGGAAGGTAGATATGTATTTTATTATTGGTCTTTACGACTTGTCCAGATTCGTGGAAGATAGATATGTATTTTATTATTGGTCTTTACGACTTGTCCAGATTCGTGGAAGGTAGATATATATTTTATTATTGGTCTTTACGACTTGTCCAGATTCGTGGAAGGTAGTTATGTAGTCTGTCACAGTACACTTTAGTCAATCTAATTAAAATTAGAGCAGCCCGTTAGAGCTCATGTCCAGTTGACCTTTCATTCGACCAATCAAAACCTTATTTGCAAAATCATGCCAGTGATTTGAAAAGAATTTGAAAACATTCGGGATTATGC
The DNA here is from genome assembly GCF_016097555.1 of Gigantopelta aegis. Taxonomy (NCBI): domain Eukaryota; kingdom Metazoa; phylum Mollusca; class Gastropoda; order Neomphalida; family Peltospiridae; genus Gigantopelta; species Gigantopelta aegis. The sequence continues at coordinate 6,279,442 of NC_054705.1, forward strand.
CGAGGGTATACGAAATGATTCGGGTGAATTACGAAGTATGCCGAAAACTAATTTCAGTATAAAATGTTATATAAAATTCGTTTCAAGACGAAAAAAAAACCCGCGATGGTATAGCCATAAAATCTGTTTATACTAGTATACAATCCAAAGTTTATTACTGCACTTTTGCCATTGCTGGTTCAACAAAGGCCATGGTTTGTGCTGTCCTGCCTGTGGGAAGCGCAAATAAAAGATCCCTTGCTGCTAATCGGAAGAGTAGCCCATGTAGTGGCGACAGCGGGTTTCCTCACAAAATCTGTGTGGTCCTTAACCATATGTCTGACGCCATATAACCGTAAATAAAATGTGTTGAGTGTGTCGTTAAATAAAACATTTCTTTCTTTTTTCTGTGTGGTCCTTAACCATATTCCGACGCCATATAAGCGTAAATAAAATGTGTTGAGTGTGTCGTTAAATAAAACATTTCCTCCCTTGTATGGATTCTAATGTCGACTTAAGGTTTAGTTAGGTCGACAACGTAAAGACACGAATGGCCCTGACGGGAGACTATACCGCCCCCCCCCCCCCCCCCCCCCCCCCAATCTCCTCCAGAAACGTACGCCTCGATCAGCAGGCCTACACTCTAGCGTGAAGCGAAGTTCATTTCTTAACCTCTCGCCCCTGCCATGCACTCATTTCGCGAACACCCCTGTGCGCCATAATGAACAACATGCGACCACACCTCCGCTGGTGGGAAAACGATAACCACATTTCTGCTTCGTTCTCAAACCAGCAGACGAGTACAGGCAACGCTGCGATTAGCGTGTACAGCAAACACTGGCAGAGGAAGGGAGAGGGGGTTTATCACACTAGCTGTGATTGCGGAAGGTTTTCACAACAGCTGGGAATTCCTCTACTACAGCTAGTATTTATCGCAGGTGTGTGGATGTTGCTGCCTCTATTTGTTTAACTTTCTCACGGCAAGGACGCAAAAATATAAACCGTGCAAAAAGGAACACCATCATTAGCATCATCATTGTCTTCAACAACATCATTGTCGACACGGCTTCTCATCTATAGTGTATACACGACGGTGCAACGACGTCCACGAGTTTACTAACGTCTTTACATGTCTGCATCGCATTCGGAAACGTTCTTGTGATAGGTAACACCACTACGGTGTCTACCCATTTACATGATGTAGAACGACGTCATCGGCCTTTTTGACATCATCTCTCGGAGACATCGCAAACAATAATGACTCGTTGAAAACTTTGTCTATTGTCAGTACACGCAGCAACGCCACTGAAGTACCTTGTTGTCTTCACACAGAGTGCATACAGAAACATCACCGACGTCGGCGCTTCTACAGTGTAATGTAAGTTACCAAGTAACTACTAGATACGTTTCTACAGTGTAATGTAAGTTACTCAGTTAACTACTAGATACGTTTCTACAGTGTAATGTAAGTTACCCAGTAAACTACTAGATACGCTTCTACAGTGTATTGTAAGTTACCCAGTTAACTACTAGATACGCTTCTACAGTGTATTGTAAGTTACCCAGTTAACTACTAGATACGCTTCTACAGTGTATTGTAAGTTACCCAGTAACTACTAGATACGTTTCTACAGTGTAATGTAAGTTACCCAGTTAACTACTAGATACGCTTCTACAGTGTATTGTAAGTTACCCAGTAACTACTAGATACGTTTCTAAAGTGTAATGTAAGTTACCCAGTTAACTACTAGATACGTTTCTACAGTGTATTGTAAGTTACCCAGTTAACTACTAGATACGCTTCTACAGTGTAATGTAAGTTACCCAGTAACTACTAGATACGTTTCTACAGTGTAATGTAAGTTACCCAGTTAACTACTAGATACGCTTCTACAGTGTATTGTAAGTTACCCAGTTAGCTACTAGATACGCTTCTACAGTGTAATGTAAGTTACCCAGTAATTACTAGATACGTTTCTACAGTGTAATGTAAGTTACCCAGTTAACTACTAGATACGCTTCTGCATTGTAATGTAAGTTACCCAGTAACTACTAGATACGTTTCTTCAGTGTAATGTAGTTACCCAGTAACTACTAGATACGCTTCTACAGTGTAATGTACAGTGTAATGTAAGTTACCCAGTAACTACTAGATACGTTTCTACAGTGTAATATAAGTTACCCAGTAACTACTAGATACGTTTCTACAGTGTATTGTAAGTTACCCAGTAACTACTAGATACGTTTCTACAGTGTAATGTAAGTTACCCAGTTAACTACTAGATACACTTCTACATTGTAATGTAAGTTACCCAGTAACTACTAGATACGTTTCTACAGTGTAATGTAGTTACCCAGTTAACTACTAGATACGCTTCTACAGTGTAATGTACAGTGTAATGTAAGTTACCCAGTAACTACTAGATACGTTTCTACAGTGTAATGTAAGTTACCCAGTTAACTACTAGATACGTTTCTACAGTGTAATGTAAGTTACCCAGTTAACTACTAGATACGCTTCTACATTGTAATGTAAGTTACCCAGTAACTACTAGATACGTTTCTACAGTGTAATGTACAGTGTAATGTAAGTTACCCAGTAACTACTAGATACGTTTCTACAGTGTAATGTAAGTTACCCAGTAACTACTAGATACGTTTCTACAGTGTAATGTAAGTTACCCAGTTAACTACTAGATACGTTTCTACAGTGTAATGTAAGTTACCCAGTTAACTACTAGATACGCTTCTACAGTGTAATGCAAGTTACCCAGTTAACTACTAGATACGTTTCTACCCATCGACAGTGAACACGTCTAAGCGATTTCTGTGGAAAAGTGCGTGTAAAATATCCCTAGCTGCTAATGAAGAACATGTAGTGGGTTTCCCCGATGACTGTGTGACAAGTGCGTCCAATGGCCGATGATTAATCAATCACGGTGCTTTAGTACCGACGTTAAACAAACGAAAAATACTTTACTATTTTCCAGTGTTTTCCTTAAACAAAGAAACGAACAAACATACTTTACTGTTCTCTAGTGTTTTCGTTTAACAAACAAAACAAAGTAAAGTTTGTTTTATTTAACGACGCCACTAGAGCACATTGAATTTTTTTTATCTTATCATTGGCTATTGGACGTCAACACAACAAACAAAACAAATACTTTACTTGTCTGATCTATGCGGCATATAAAGCGATGTCCTCGATGTTATCAGGAACTCTCTATGGCGGAAGCAGCAACATCAATAGGGTCGTGATGCAACTTTCCATCGATACGACGTCATCACCCAGACACAGCATTGGTCAAGCATACGTCATCATCCTCATATATAGCAGCTAATGGGAAAATCTACTATGGAAGACTATAAGGTAAGAAACAGTATGCAACAGCTTTTTTAACTCTGCCTATTTGGGCTATTTCTCGTTCCAGCCAGTGCACCACGACTGATATACCAAAAGCCATGGTATGTGCTATCCTGTCTGTGAGATGGTGCATATAAAAGATCTCTTGCTACTAATGGAAACATGTAGCGATTTCCTCTCTAAGACTATATGGCAAATTAACCAACGTTTGACATCCAATAGCCGATGACTAATAAATCAGTGTGCTCTAGTGGTGTCGTTAAACATAACAAAATTTAAGTTATAACTGTGTGATGATATCGCCTGTTACAAGGCTGACATAGAGAATTCCAAAGTGTAAGACACGACATATTTGGAGCAACAGTCTAAAAATAACCTGCATGTTATCATAGTTTACCGGTTCCGGCCTAGGTGGTGTAGGGGTTAAGTCATCAGATATACGGCTGATAGGTACTGGGTTCGCCTCTCGGTACTGGCTCCCACCCAGAGCGAGTTTAACGACTCAGTGGGTAGGTGTACTACCCCGACTTCTCTCTCATTAACCACAATAACAACTAACCACTAACACACTGTTCTGGACAGACAGCCCAAATAGCTGAGGTATCTGCCCAGGACAGCGTGCTGGAACCTTAATTTGATACAAGTATAAACATAAGTAAGAAAATAAAAGGTTAATGCTTGCATACTGGATTTATCATAATTATTTATTATTATAATCTTTTTAAATAAGATTTTCGTGAAATTATTGGAGGTTGGGGCAAACGAATACTCTGGTCCTTTAGAAAAATACTGAAGGTCCAGGCCCCTACTAGTCTTGCACCCACCCTATATTCCGCCCCCTATGCCCAGAGACGTATTTGTGTACCTGGCGCCCCTTGACCACTAATGTTTTTGTCCCCATCCTTCCACGTCTCTTAGACCATAATCGTTGTTATCATGTATACCTAGGCTGTAGTCGGTTAGCTAGGCCAGTTAGTCACACTGCACAGAGTACTATGTGTAATGTGTGGGATGCTATGACCATAATCGTTGTTATCATGTATACCTAGGCTGTAGTCGGTTAGCTAGGCCAGTTAGTCACACTGCACAGAGTACTATGTGTAATGTGTGGGATGCTATGGAATAAAGACTGGATTTTACTACCAAGTGAATATCTTTAGAGATCGGATGATGATCATAAGCAGGGCGGGGCATGACGATTACATTCTACTGCTTAGTGGGAAAGTGGAATTTCGTGCAACAAACAATACTCCCCCCCCCCCCCCCCCCACACACACACACACGAAATATAAATTTTGCCGCCTCCAAAAATTGTGCGCCCTAGGTGTGGGCCTATTTGGCCTGTGCACTAATATAGCTCTGTCTACACAACACACTGGCGTATGAAGAGAGGGGGGGGGGGGCATGTGCTCCTCCACTTTTTAGATATTTTGCTTTATATGTGCTTTATAATAGTGTAAAAGTGTGTAAATATAAAAGTGTTCCCCCCACTTCTTGGCATTTTCCTACGCCACTGCAACATCACTGATTCAGGTAGATTTCGCCCTAATTTGGATTTGATTTACTCAGCGCTATATGAAGTAAGCTACGTTATTAGTCTTACTACCTCGCTCCTGTAGGTATTGTGTACACGAACACTCCGCAAACAAGCCACACCACCGCATTGATGCGGGGTCAGATGCGGATCTGGGAGAGAACAAACGAAAAGAAGAAGAAAAATGCTGAAACTATATTTATCTCTATTCTTTGTACACTACGGCTACCTGGTGTCTTAACACACACACACACACACACACACACACACACACACACACACAGAGAGAGAGAGAGAGACAGAGACAGAGAGAGAGAGAGAGAGAGAGACAGAGACAGAGACAGAGAGAGAGAGAGAGACCCGCTGTCGGAACAAGCTACTTCAGAAAAGAAGGAAGGAAATGTTTTATTTAACGACGCACTGAACACATTTTATTTACGGTTATATGGCGTCGGACATATGGCTAAGGACCACACATATATTGAGAGAGGAAACCCGCTGTCGCCACTCCACGGGCTACTCTTTTCGATTAGCAGCAAGGGATCTTGTGTATGCACCATCTCACAGACAGGATATCACATACCACGGCCTTTGATATATCAGTCGTGGTGCACTGGCTGGAGCGAGAAATAGCCCAATGGGCCCACCGACGGGGATCGATCCCAGACCGACCGCGCATCAAGCGAACACTTTACCACTGGGCTGTGCCCCCTCCCCCCACCTCCCCCCCCCACACTTGAGAAAAGGAATAAAGGATGTTTTATACGCACTTTCCAGTTGATATGATGTTTGATGCACCACTCGCGTTGGCACCGGTTATCTTATTTCTGAGTTATGTGTGGTCTGACGCTGTCGTATGTTTTATTTCCTACATCCAAGCATTTGACTTTAAACATGTGAGGTCGGTTACTGGAAGAGCGTGTGCAGGAATTTTAGACAGTGGTGACTCAAGTTTACAGGGGCATTACTATATTTGTTTTCTGGGTTCAATAAACTTTATTTAAAAGAAAAAAAGAGAGTTTTTGACATATATTCTTAGAGACGAAACCCACTCACAAAACAACAACGAAAACAAAAAGAAACAAAGCAACAAAATAAACAACGCAACAACCCCAACAACCCCAACAACCCCCCCAAAAAAAACAAAAAAAACAACAACCCCCGCCCAACCCCCCCAAAACAACCCCAACCCTTACATAAAACACCCCAAACAAAGAACACCCCAAAAAACACCCCAAACAAAGAACACCCCAAACTCCCACCTCAACAACCCCAACAACAAACAAACCAAAAAAACAAAAAACAAAAACACCCACCCAACCCCCCCAAAAAACCCAACCCTACACAATACACTCCAAACAAAGAACACCCCAAACAAAAACCACCCCAAACAAAGAACACCTCAAACTCCCACCCAAAAAACTAAAACAACCCCCCCAAAATAACCCTACACAAAACACCCCAAACAAAGAAGACCCCAAACTCCCACCCAAAAAACAAAAACAAACACCCCCCAATCCCCCCCCAAAAAAACCCTACACAAAACAACCCTACACAAAACACCCCAAACAAAAAACACCCCAAACAAAGAACACCCCAAACTCCCACCCCAAAATAACCCCCCCCAAACCCCCACAAAACAACCCTACACAAAACACCCCAAACAAAGAACACCCCCCAAAAAGAACACCCCAAACTCCCACCCAAAAAAAACAAACCCCCCCCCCCCCCCCCCCCCCCGAAAAAAACACAACAAACCTGTGACGGTACATGCTCTTAATTTCTTTTCGCCTGTGGCGATATTAATTGTTTAGAAAGCCGTGGGCAGTTCCAATTGCACTTAGCCAGGTGGGCAACTTGTTACGTAATACTTCTGCGCGACGGTCATCGAGCTTTTCTAATACACACCCAGAGCAGGTGTGGAGGCCATGTGGCTAGTAGTTACGTAATATCTCCGGTAGTGCTGTTTATGGCCAGGGGATTGCTCGCGGATTGGCGACAGCCAGACTGACGATCAGAGAGAAATATACCGACTCTGGGAGAGGTCGAATATCAGATGATAGGGGGAGGACCGCCTTGTACCCCCAGGCGATATCCTGATTTTATAATAAATAGCTAGGATTTAGAGATATCTGGGGAGAACCAAAAAGGAAGGCTTCCCGGGAACGTTGTCCGTTTGGACTTTGGTAAATATTTTATTTCTGCTCTGTTGTATAACCTTGATGTGATTGATGTGACTTTAAATATTTTAATACTGTATTATACCAATATTATTTAGACAGTGTCTTCGGTCATCTGACGAAGTAAATCGTAGTCTTACTGTTCTATATTTATACGAGTATTTGGTAATATAAAGCTTAGCCAGTCATCCTAGAAGACCTAGGTAAACTGTAGGTTATTGTCTTTATTGTGATAGGTACCAGTATTAATTCTGTGTTCCAAAGTTACTGAATGAGTAGTTAAGGGTTAATTAAAAATTAACCAGTTAGGAATAGTGTTGTAATTCCTTTATTAATTAAGTTCCCCTGGAAGCGGTTCTCCATTATCACACGTGTGGGTGTTGTGTCACGGTGAAGTGATTAGCATATTGTGTAAACTAGACACCTAGAGATTAACTAATTAAGTGATCATTCTGGGTTGTTATTATTGTTGTTATTAATTAACTACTGCGGCAGTACATTTGTCAGCGTAGGTTAATACAGATTCCAAAGTGTATTGTGTTTTTGTTGTGTTTTCTAGTGAACTAAACGTGCTATAATAATATATACTTTATATAAGATCGTATCTCTGATCATACCTAGACGAGCCAAAGCGGGTATCAGAGAGATCTAATAGATATACAGTTAAGAGAGATATTTGGACAATCGTGTTTTATTCAGTTACGGGTATTATAGAATCCCCGTGACAAAACCCTACACAAAACACCCCAAACAAAGAACAAAGAACACCCCTACACAAAACACCCCAAACAAAAAACACCCCAAACAAAGAAAACCCCTGCACAAAACACCCCAAACAAAAAACACCCCAAACAAAGAACACCCCAAACTCCCACCCCCCAAAAACAACCCTACACAAAACACCCCAAACAAAGAACACCCCAAACTCCCACCCAAAACCCCCCACCCCCCAAAAAACCCCTATACAAAACACCCGAAACAAAAAACACCCGAAACAAAGAACACCCCAAACTCCCACCCAAAAAACAAACCCCCCCAACCCCCCCAAAAAACCCCAATCCTACACAAAACACCCCAAACAAAGAACACCCCAAACTCCCACCCTAAAAACAAAAACAACCCCCAACCCCCCCCCCACAAAAAACACATACACAATCCTACACAAAACACCCCAAACAAAGAACACCCCAAACAAAGAACACCCCAAACTCCCACCCAAAAAACAAAAACACCCCCTCCAAAACCCCCCCAAAACAACCCGACACAAAACACCCCAAACAAAAACCACTCCAAACAAAGAACACTCCCCAAACAAAGAACACCCCAAACTCCCACCCCAAAAACAAAAACAAACACCGCCCCAAAACCCACCCAAAACAACCCTACACAAAACACCCCAAACAAAAAACACCCCAAACAAAGAACACCCCTACACAAAACACCCCAAACAAAAATCACCCCAAACAAAGAACACCCCTACACAAAACACCCCAAACAAAAAACACCCCTACACAAAACACCCCAAACAAAGAACACCCCAAACAAAAATCACCCCTACACAAAACACCCCAAACAAAAAACACCCCAAACAAAGAACACTCCTACACAAAACACCCCAAACAAAAAACACCCCAAACAAAGAACACCCCTACACAAAACACCCCAAACAAAAAACACCCCAAAGAACACCCCAAAACTCCCACCCAAAAAACAACCCTACACAAAACACCCCAAACAAAGAAAACCCCAAACAAAGAACACCCCAAACTCCCACCCAAAAAACTAAAACACCCCCTCCCCCAAAAAAACCCCCAACCCAAAACACCCCAAACAAAAAACACCCCAAACAAAGAAAAAAACCCCACCCCCACCCCCCCAAAAAAACCCCCAACAACAGAACCCCCCCCCCCCCCCCTCCAAACAATCCTACACAAAACACACCAAACAAAAAACACCCCACACAAAGAACACCCCAAACTCCCACCCAGTAAAACCAAAAAGCAAACAAGCAAACAAACTACAAAACAAAACAAAGCCTAACCACCAGAAAACTGGACAGAAACGACACATCCACATCAGAACAGACAATACGCGCCGGAACAACATAATCTTGTGTAGACCATACGCACCGGAACAACATAATCTTGTGTAGACATGAAATAAACGAGAATTAGTTTCCTTTCCGGATGTATTTACAGTTTGTTATATGAGACACGCGTGTGACTGCAATACCTCACACCGACCTAGCCGGGATGTGGCATAATATTCTAATTGGCCCTCTAATTCGTTCGTGCCGCTCTGTAAACGTTTTCCTTTCAACGCTCATGTCGTATATAACCTACGGATGTTGGTCGCCAAAATCAAAAGGGAACGATGACAGACGAAACAGTTTTAGAAAGCAAGGTAAAATAATATTTTCTTAAAGACATTTTCGAATTACTGCCATGTTGCATTTTTTCGCTAAAGCTTGATCGAGAGAGAGAGAGAGAGAGAGAGAGAGAGAGAGAGAGAGAGAGAGAGAGAGAGAGAGAGAGAGAGAGAGAGAGAGAGAGAGAGAGAGAGAGAGAGAGAGAGAGAGACACACACACACAGAGAATACCATTGTTTCGTTTTAATAATATATCAGGACACACACACACACACATACACATATACATACACATACATACACACACATACATTTATGTAAAAAACCCACACACAGACACATACATATACATACATGCATACATAATTACATCAACACTTTATCTATCTATGTATGTATATATATATATATATATATATATATATATATATATATATATATATATATATATGCGTGTGTGTGTGTGTGTGTGTGTGTGTGTGTGTGTGTCTGTGTGTCTGTCTGTCATTCTCTGTCTATCTTCTATCTAGTCTATATGTATATTTTTGTTTAAATTAAGTTATTGTTTACGCAGATGACGACTGACGACGTGGCGGGGTAACAATGAGACGAGTCAAGCGGATCCTGCTGGTCATCGTGGTGGTCAGTCTCTGTTCTGTCGCCCTCTTTCTGGCGTCCAGCCACATGCACGACGTGGACGGGGCGCGAACACGCGCGCGTTACCAGTTCGTGCACAGCTCCAAACCCAGACGAGATTACATAGCAAGACGAAGGGGAATGCAGCAACTGGTCGTCATGACTGCTGAACCGAGGTCACGTGGACGGTCCGAGAAAATCTCGGTCGTGTCACGCGGCAAGGGAGGTTATTCCGAGAAAACGTTACAGCTGCCGGATACAGCTGATTGGGACTCCGAGAATTGGCTGAAGCTACCAGACGAGAATGTTCGTGATTCTGAGAAAAATTTAAAAATATCAGTTAAACCTATTCGTGAAACTCAGAAAAATTTAAAATTACCAATTAAACCGATTCGTCATTCTGAGGAAAATGTAGAACTGCCAGTTAAATATATTCGTCATTCTGAGAAAAATGTAAACGTAACGGTTAAACCTGTTGGTGTTTCTCACAATACATTAAAACTACCAATCGAACATGTTCCTGAATCTGAGAATAAAAAGCCGTTAGACACGTCTGTTGGTGATTCTCACAATCTGGGGATACCGAATGAACATATGCAAGAATCTGTTCGTCATCATTCTCTTAATAACTCGTCTAGGACGTCATTGCGACCGAACGCTCGTCATAGAATAGATGTGGACAATTTAACAAGATGTCTCAGACCAAATCACGAGGAAGGTGTGCAAGATATATTTTGTGTGGTAGGTGAGCGTTTATTACTAATATATAAATTATATATAATGTTATAATAATGTTTTAGTAATGTCATTTTACCTTTCATATACTTACCTATTTTTTTCCCCTGACACCCAATAACTGATGATGCATGTTCTTTTTTCTGTGCTGGGGTGTCGTTAGGCATCCGACCATTCATTCATTTACTGTCATCTGAATAACAAGACCGTTGTATGCGATCACGACCGCATCTCTGCACACTCCAGAGTCGAATGGGCATTTGGCAAAATGGTGGTTGATTGAATGAATCTTGACTACTGCCTGATCTATAGGAGGATCGCCACTCCCGAGGAAATCCTTTCCTGAACAAAGCCCAAAATTCGGTAATACAGGGCCCCGTTCCACGAAGCGATCTTAGCCCTAAGATCAACTTAAGTGCATAGGGTAGCTATGCGCTTAAGGTAATCTTAGGGCTAAGATCGCTTCGTGGAACGGGGCCCAGGTCAAGATACATAACTGATTTGAAAAATACTATTGGCATCGAATATATTGACAGGTATTTGAACCCGTCAAGAGTTCATACTTAATCGAATCTCAGCCTGTTTCTTGGCCCAGTCTACTGAACACTGACCATAGTCTATGGTGAATGTGCATGCTTTACGCTTAGACCGCTTCGTTCACGTAAAACCGTGTACTACAGGGATTGCGTGAACGCAGAACGAGTCTTGATTGACTAAACCCGTGAGTCATTTGTACAACTCCATTACGTGGTGTATGTCCCTTGTGAAATAAACTAGATAACAACTGGTAGCTCGTGTTATATCACCTATATATCAACCAATATGGAACTCTTTCACTCGGTGGGTTGTTTAGCAGGCGTGTTTGTTAATGACACATGAAAATATGTTAAACTACGACACGCTATGTTGGTGCATTACATAATATCAGGGGCGGATCCAGGAAAAAAGATGGACTAAGGGGTAAAGGGCACGTGTACTAATTCTTTGGACCGCAACCAAATGAGTTGTTTTTCAGCCAGAAGGAGGAGGTATTTGAATATATTTAAGGCTAAGAGAGAAAGCGAAAACGCGTTACTGCGATATAAGCTGAAAGCCTTTGATATGAATGTGGAGGTAGACAGCAAAATAAGTTGAAAGATAGGAGGAATTGTCAGATCGGGAAGAAATGAGATGGAATTCAAAGGAGAGAAGGGGGCAGTGGGATTAAAAACAAATAATAATAAAAAGAAAAAAAGAAAAGAAAAGAAAAGAAAAAGAAACCAGCCTATGATATATCAGTCGTGGGGTACTGGATTAGATAGACGAACACTGATTCTATAGCCCGAGTAGGCCTACTCGCACTGTAGAGGGCTAGACGGACGTTTGGACAGATATTCATTCAGCCCTGGCTACAGTCAGATACCAAGCTATGTAATCTTTAGGCAATCGCTGCCCACCACACGGTAGTCAAAGATTCCCGCTCTAATACCACGGTTTGAACAAATACACACATACATTTTTTGTTTAAGACCCCCATCACTAGGGATGTGCGGTATTATGGATATATTATGATACTTACGGTAAATACGATACACCCTACCTGTACTGATAATATCGGTAATTTTCATAATGTATTTCAAGTTCGTTTCTTGCTGGGGTGTCGTTAAACATCTATTCTATTCTACTCTATTCAAGTTCGTCGTCATCATTTCTTAGATTCCAACGGTGTTCTTATTTGTGAAGGCGTATATATGCAGAAATGTATACCGGGGGTGGGGGTGGGGTAGGGTCTAAACTGTGGCGAGCGGAGGGTTTACAGAGGGTCGAGTCATACTCTTCCGGAAAATATATTGACGGGCAGAGGGGTTGAAAAAGTGCCCGACTCTATTAAATACACCGGTCTCGTGGTTAGGCCATCGGTCTACAGGCTGGTAGGTACTGGGTTCGGATCCCAGTCGAGGCATGGGATTTTTAATTCAGATACCGACTCCAAACCCTGAGTGAGTGCTCCGCAATGCTCAGTGGGTAGGTGTAAACCACTTGCACCGACCAGTGATCCATAACTGGTTCAACAAAGGCCATGGTTTGTACTATCCTGCCTGTGGGAAGTGCAAATAAAAGATCCCTTGCTGCCTGTCGTAAAAGAGTAGCCTATGTGGCGACAGCGGGTTTCCTCTAAAAAAACAGTGTCAGAATGACCATTTGTTTGACGTCCAATAGCCGATGATAAGATAAAAAATCAATGTGTTTTAGTGGCATCGTTAAATAAAACAAACTTTACTATTAAATACGTTTTAGTACACAGAAGTGACTCATATACTTCATGTTTCAAATAATAAACTTGTACCTCATATTTTATTTATTTGGTTAGAACCTTTCCTTGCAATTATTGTCCAGCCAGTGCACCGCGACTTGTATATTAAAGGCCGTGGTATATGCTATCCTGTGTCACGTGTGTGTGGAATGGTGCATATAAAATTTCCTTTGCTACTGATGAAAAAATATCTCGGGTTTCCTCTCTAAGGTTATATGCCAGAAATACCAACTGTTTGACATTCAATAACCGACAGTTAATAAATAATTGTGCTCTAATGGTGTCGTTAAACTAAATATTTGTTGTTTTTTTCCTTTTAGAAAAAGCCGACATATTTAGATAAGGTTAAGAACCCATGTTGGCATGACGAGTCGTCTCATGTGAGTTGTCTCCCCTACTTCCACATTCTTGGCTGTGCGAAATGTTCCACAACCGATCTATATTCCAGACTTTGTATTCATCCGCACATCGTGAAAAACAGGGGCATTTTTGGCAAGGAAGCGCTGTGGTGGAGCTGGACGAAGTATGGTAAGATTTTGTTGTAATAGTTTTATCTGCATTCACAGGCGCGGATCCAGAGTGATAGAGGGGGTCTGACCCCCCCCCCCCGCCTACGACGTAAACATGTTTATTCTACCCCCCGTCCCCTACTTATTTTAAAATGCATATACTGCTATTATATATACAACTTGTAAGTTGTATGGAGACCATCTCTGCAAACATTTTTGAATCCGCACCTGATTAATTCCGTCTCTCTCCCCCCCCCCCCCCTTAATTATTATCTTGAGAGAAAGCTTATAACGGAATGAAGAGATTTGTTTGTTTATGCCTTTAAATACGAATAATAATATAAATAATATTCCAATTTAATGTGTACATAACGCGAAATTTGATTGGCTAATCTAGTCCACTTGCCAGAGTTAACGATTTGGAAATGGTCAAATATAATATAGCTATCCCTTAAATACCACCACCATCACTACTACTAATACATTTGTTTTATATTTAACAACAACACTAGAGCATATTAATTAATTAATCATTCTCTATTGGTATGTGCGTTATGACAACCTATTTTACGTTTACATTACACGTTACTAACAACTTTTGGCTAAACATTTTTGCGTATGTTTTTTGTACCCAATGATTACCAATAATTTTTTGATGTGAAACGTTGGCTGCCGTTTCTTTGGATATGCGACATAAATTTCTATCGTTACTTTCTATTTTAACCCATAATGCAAATATTGTTTGGCACTGAAATGAAGTTGACATCTTTCTTTTATTTTGTTTCAGGAATTATGGGCGTTTCCAAGTGCGCAATCAGATCACTTACAGAGTATGTTAACGTGTTCAAGTCGGTCGCAAATCGAATTGAGACGGCTTTAAATCATTCTGAAAGCGATTACACACATCTGATTACAGGTACGTTTTATAAAGACTGGGACTTAACAGGGGCTTAGGCTTCCCACCCACCCACAAGCCTTATATTCGACCTCCCCCCCCCCCCCCCACCAAACACACATCTCCAGGTGCAGACCACGCTACGTCCTTGCTTAGGATGACTAGATCCCCACCCTACTTCTGTGTTGTTGTTTTTTGATATTGGTGATGGAGGGTTGTAGATTCATATTAGCTTAACGGGACATACCTAGTTTCACTCCGTGAAAATGGACACCAAGTTTAGTTAATCTACAAACCTGTAACATATCTAGATAAAGTTATAATATAGCGAAACTAAATTTTATGATACCATCTAAAGCTAAAGTGTGGCTCGATAACCGTTACTTGTCAGAGATACGTGCGTTATTTCGAGGTGTTACGAAAACCAAGATGACCAGAAACACTTCGGGTTTACGAAAATGGATAATCGAAACAATGGAATGCAAGTAACGTCTAATGTAAATGATCAAATACGTCATAGTGTTTGAAAATCAGAGTCTGTCACTATAAATAGATCGGCTGGGATCGATCCCCGTCGGTGGGCCCATTGGACTATTTCTCGTTCTAGCAAGTGCACCACGACTGCTATATGAAATACCGTAGTTGGTATGTGCTATCCTGTCTGTGGGATGGTGCATGTAAAATATCCCTTGCTGCTAATCGAAAAGAGTAGCCCATGTAGTGGCGACAAGCAACTAAAGATATGCATCTTTATTATTTGACTATTTCTCGCTCAAGCCAGTGCACCATGACTGATACACCAAAGGCCGTGGTATGTGCTAGCCTGTATATGGGATGGTGCACATAAAAGATCCCTTGCTGCTACTCGCAAATAGTAGCCCATGAAATAGCGACAGCGGGTTTCCTCTCTCAATATCTATGTGGTATTTAACCGTATGTCTGACGCCATATACCGTAAATAAAATGTGTTGATTGCGTTGTTAAATTAAACATTTCCTTCCTTCCTTCCTTCTTTCCTTCTTTCCTTCCTTCCTTCCTTCTAAATAGATCAGCTAGTCTTTGATACGGACAATGTAACTTTTCGCAGGCGACGCGTCTCCGCCAGATTTCTGGGATTTCCGGGGCTGGCCCCTGCTGCCACAGAATCATGGGTTGAAAGAGCCGAAAGTGTTGACCCCTCACCTTATGAAGCACCTTTACAGAGAGCCGAAATTCATCCTCCTCTTACGGAATCCCACAGACAGGTGGGTGGCGCACTGGCATGTTCTTTCAGAGGTTTCGGCCATTTTCAGATTTACCCCCTCAACACCCTCACAATTACCACAATAACATCTTATTTGCGAACGATAGCGAGTGCCTGACTCTATAAAAAACACCAAACCAGCAATTGTCGTATTGTTACTTGTTGTCTTGGCTTAATATATTCCGGTTTAGGAAATAGTTCCTCATTAAAAATAATAATAACTTAAAACAAATGTTTTTTATAATGTGCCTTTTAAAATCTCTCTTTGATGATTACAAGTAGGCTGGCCTCTGTAGTATTTAAATAACCCATTGGTTACCAAGTTACGAGTAATATTTAGTACAACTTGTAACACATGTGCAAGTGGTATACTTCCACTTCTATAACAGCAACATGAGGCGGTGACTTCCACTTCTATAACAGCAACATGAGGCGGTGACTTCCACTTCTATAACAGCAACATGAGGCGGTGACTTCCACTTCTATAACAGCAACATGAGGCGGTGACTTCCACTTCTATAACAGCAACATGAGGTGGTATACTTCCACTTCTATAACAGCAACATGAGGCGGTGACTTCCACTTCTATAACAGCAACATGAGGTGGTGACTCCCACTTCTATAACAGCAACATGAGGTGGTATACTTCCACTTCTATAACAGCAACATGAGGCGGTGACTTCCACTTCTATAACAGCAACATGAGGTGGTATACTTCCACTTCTATAACAGCAACATGAGGCGGTGACTTCCACTTCTATAACAGCAACATGAGGTGGTATATCTATAACAGCAACTCCCACTTCTATAACAGCAACATGAGGCGGTGACTTCCACTTCTATAACAGCAACATGAGGCGGTGACTTCCACTTCTATAACAGCAACATGAGGCGGTGACTTCCACTTCTATAACAGCAACATGAGGCGGTGACTCCCACTTCTATAACAGCAACATGAGGCGGTGACTTCCACTTCTATAACAGCAACATGAGGCGGTGACTCCCACTTCTATAACAGCAACATGAGGCGGTGACTTCCACTTCTATAACAGCAACATGAGGTGGTATACTTCCACTTCTATAACAGCAACATGAGGCGGTGACTTCCACTTCTATAACAGCAACATGAGGCGGTGACTCCCACTTCTATAACAGCAACATGAGGTGGTGACTTCCACTTCTATAACAGCAACATGAGGCGGTGACTTCCACTTCTATAACAGCAACATGAGGCGGTGACTTCCACTTCTATAACAGCA
>NC_054705.1:6306436-6318187 GCF_016097555.1 Gigantopelta aegis
GGACACTACACATTGTTTGTGACAAACTTAAAAGTTGCCTTAATTTTGTTATGTTTTTGTAATTTTAAAAAATATTGCACCTTTTATTCCTAAATCATAAATACCAATTATTTGTGAGAAAATACAGTGTAACATGATTTAATTTCACTTAATTTTTGAAGACTTAATCTCCATATAGCATGACGTATAGACTGTATTTTACAAAAGCATATCAAACTAGTACATTTACATAAATTGCAATAACGTTTGAACCGGACCACCAATTGTTATAAAATTACTTTCAGTTGATTAAAAATTAAAAATTAAAATGGAAATCTATAACGACAAAAAGTATTCTAATTTGACCCCACTGATTGGCTCAGTGTGCAATTTGTTTTATTGAAATGAGAGACTTGAAATACTCTACACAGTTAGGTGTGACCCATATGCCCAAATACAAACCAAACAGTGATGTCTGATGTGTTGGACCACAATATTTCATTGTAGGATAACACAACATACTGAATGGCCACTTTGTTGTAAAACAGCCGAATACATACACAAACAAGCAAAAAACATATACATGTGAGAAAGCGAGAGAGAGAGAGAGAGAGAGAGAGAGAGAGAGAGAGAGAGAGAGAGAGAGAGAGAGAGAGAGAGAGAGAGAGAGAGAGAGAGAGAGAGAGAGAGAGAGAGAGAGAGAGAGAGAGAGAGAGAGAGCCGACTGTCCCCACTTCATGGACTACTCTTTTCGATTAGCAACAAGGGACCTTGTATATGCACCATCCCACAGACAGGATAGCACATACCACAGCCTTTGATATACCAATCGTGGTGCACTGGCTGGAGTGAGAAATACCCCAATGGACTCACTGGTGGGTACACAGACAAAGCAAACAAACATTATATATACATGTGTGAGAGAGAGAGAGAGAGAGAGAGAGAGAGAGACAGAAACAGACAGACAGACATACAGACAGACATACATACATACATAATACATACATACATACATAATACATACATACATACATATACACACACAGGCATCGAAATAAGCATTGTGTCTGGTAACCCATTTACAATTACAGGTTACCACAAAATATAGCCTGGTAACCTATATGTTACCACAACTATATGAAAGTTAGAATTGAATTCCTGTTACTACTACTAATTTTAATGCTAAAACGTGGACGTTCTGAAATTGTATCGGTGCGCGCGAACATTGTTACGAAAAACGAAATCCGGAAGTAAATTTATCCAGTGGGCACGAAATTGCTTGCAATTGCACAAGTGTGCACGAACATCGGTGCAATTTCGTACGAGAAAACAAAACGCGGAAGTAAATTCATCTAGTGAACGCTGCTTAAACGCGGATGACTATAATTGCTTTGCAACTGCACAAGTGTGCGAGAAAACTGACGCAATTCCTTACGATAAAATGAAACGCTGAAGTCTGGAATGCATTGCCTGGTTTACGTTCGGAAACGAAACTATCGTTACGTTGAAATTTTTGTCGAGAACAAAACACCGAAACAGTATTACTGGTTAATAATTAACAATTCCGTGTTTTCGCTATACAGAGAGAGCGATCTTAACCGCCCAAATGTCCGTCTAATTATTGACCAGCAGAGTACTCGGGCTATGCGTGAACCTACTACGAGAAATTGTAACACGGAAGTATTTACTGTTTAGGCTCACGACCTACAAATATTTAACAAGCTTATTTTAGATTGAGATACAACATAAAACTGAACACCACTCACGACCTACAAATATTTAACAAGCTTATTTTAGATTGAGATACAACATAAAACTGAACACCACTCACGACCTACAAAGATTTAACAAACTTATTTTAAATTGAGATACAACATAAAACTGAACACCACTCACGACCTACAAATATTTAACAAGCTTATTTTAGAATGAGATACAACATAAAACTGAACACCACTCACGACCTACAAAGATTTAACAAACTTATTTTAGATTGAGATACAACATAAAACTGAACACCACTCACGACCTACAAAGATTTAACAAACTTATTTTAGATTGAGATACAACATAAAACTGAACACCACTCACGACCTACAAAGATTTAACAAACTTATTTTAGAATGAGATACAACATAAAACTGAACACCACTCACGACGTACACAGATTTAACAAGCTTAGTTTAGATTGAGATACAACATAAAACTGAACACCACTCACGACGTACACAGATTTAACAAACTTATTTTAGAATGAGATACAACATAAAACTGAACACCACTCACGACGTACACAGATTTAACAAGCTTAGTTTAGATTGAGATACAACATAAAACTGAACACCACTCACGACGTACACAGATTTAACAAGCTTAGTTTAGATTGAGATACAACATAAAACTGAACACCACTCACGACGTACACAGATTTAACAAGCTTAGTTTAGATTGAGATACAACATAAAACTGAACACCACTCACGATATGATAATGCTACATTATAGATCATTATTATGTACTAATGTCTTCATGACATGTTATGATATACTACACGTATTAAATATGTAACAAACAGGTATTATAAGTAACCGATACCGAAACTGCATGTGCTATGAGTATATGTGACTCTGAGGGTGCGCCCCTTTCACATCTCCTGGACGTGTTCACACACACACACACACACACGGTTACACACACACACACACACACACACACACAGACAAAACACACACACACACACAGACACACACACGCACAAAGACAAAACACACACAGACACACACACACACACAGACAAAACACATACAACACACACACACCTAAACACATTCACACACACACACACACACGGTTACACACATGGTTACGCACACGGTTACACACAGACACACACACACACACGGTTACACACACACACACACACACTCAATATTTGTGTGGTCCTTAACCATATGTCTGACGCCTTATAATCGTAAATACAATGTGTTGAGTGCGTCGTTAAATAAAACATTTCTTTAATCGGTAATAATGAAAATAGACTCATGATCTTACCAACTGCTGCAGTCAGTTTCTAAGGTGTGTGACTGTAATAATGAAAGTAGACTCATGATCTTACCAACTGCTCCAGTCAGTTTGTGAGGTGTGTGACTGTAATAATGAAAGTAGACTCATGATCTTACCAACTGCTCCAGTCAGTTTGTGAGGTGTGTGACTAATAATGAAAGTAGACTCATGATCTTACCAACTGCTGCAGTCAGTTTCTAAGGTGTGTGACTGTAATAATGAAAGTACTCATGATCTTACCAACTGCTCCAGTCAGTTTGTGAGGTGTGTGACTGTAATAATGAAAGTAGACTCATGGTCTTACCAGCTGCTGCAGTCAGTTTCTAAGGTGTGTGACTGTAATAATGAAAGTAGACTCATGATCTTACCAACTGCTCCAGTCAGTTTGTGAGGTGTGTGACTGTAATAATGAAAGTAGACTCATGATCTTACCAACTGCTCCAGTCAGTTTGTGAGGTGTGTGACTAATAATGAAAGTAGACTCATGATCTTACCAACTGCTCCAGTCAATTTGTGAGGTGTGTGACTGTAATAATGAAAGTAGACTCATGATCTTACCAACTGCTCCAGTCAGTTTGTGAGGTGTGTGACTGTAATAATGAAAGTAGACTCATGATCTTAGCAACTGCTCCAGTCAGTTTGTGAGGTGTGTGACTGTAATAATGAAAGTAGACTCATGATCTTACCAACTGCTCCAGTCAGTTTCTAAGGTGTGTGACTGTAATAATGAAAGTAGACTCGTGATCTTACCAACTGCTCCAGTCAGTTTGTGAGGTGTGTGACTGTAATAATGAAAGTAGACTCATGATCTTACCAACTGCTCCAGTCAGTTTGTGAGGTGTGTGACTGTAATAATGAAAGTAAACTCATGATCTTACCAACTGCTCCAGTCAGTTTGTGAGGTGTGTGACTAATAATGAAAGTAGACTCATGATCTTACCAACTGCTCCAGTCAGTTTGTGAGGTGTGTGACTGTAATAATGAAGCACAAATCTGGGGCTGTCACCCAGCCTACGATGTTGAGAAAATACACACACAATTCTGTAAGTGATTACTTGATGTGCATTTAAGAACGTGCAATAACTTTGTATATAGCGAATTGGGACGTTTGCCATTAGTCATTATAAGACAATTTGGAATATTTAAATATTTGCTTAAAATGTCCAGCTCAAATAATTGTATTTTAAAAGCTACCTACGACGAAATGTACCAAAACAGTGATAACTGGCGAAGAGACATTAAACACGAACTAAATATATTAGGATTCAATTATATTTCGAATCTGAGTAACACCCATATTAATGTATATAACATAATAAAAGAAAGGATGTATGACGTATTCAAGCAACAATGCTACAGTACAATAACGGCATCTCCCAAGGGTTTACTATACCAGCATTTAATAAGAGAAAACAAATTACAAACACATTTAGCTAAACGAACAGACTCTCGTAACTTAAAAGAAATAATAAAAATTAGAATCTGTGCACACAAATTAAATATTGAAACTGGCAGATATATTAACATAGAGATATCTCAAAGAACATGTAAGGTATGTCATTCTGATGAAATAGAAGATGAATTTCATTTCATTCTACAATGCCCACAGTATGAAACTTTACAATACTATTTTAAACATCCTAGTGTCTTCAAATAAATACATCTTTTAAGTATTGAAAATAAAAAGGAGATAAATAACCTTGGAAATATTTATTACAGGCGAATCGAAGTTGAGACCAGTTCTTACAAACACTATATTAATTACTTATATATGGCCATTTATATATTATTAAAATACCCAATATGCCCCTTTATTATCAATAGTAGTTAACAATACTGTACATTTATATTAAATTATATTATATTACCACATTGCTATACTATACTACATGCGATTTTAATTATAGCTTAACAATATCTCTGTACATGTTTAAGTCACTCTCCACCATTGCACTGCACTATTGTATATACATGTATATATTAATTTATAGGTTCAATACTGTTTTTTATGCCATTAAGCTGTAAAGCTTAACACAGCGAAGAACTTGAACCTGAACCCCGGGCGATACCGAGATAGCTCAACTGACAGCAAGCATGGACCACGGCCTTGTCAAGTACTCCCATACCGACATGTACTGCAGGTTCTGTGCACCCCGGGCCCGGGCGATACCGAGAGAGCTCAACTGACAGCAAACGTGGACCACGGCCTTGTCAAGTAGTCCCATACCGACATGTACTAAAGGTTCCGTGTAACCCGGGCTCGGGCGATACCGAGATAGCTCAACTGACAGCAAGCATGGACCACGGCCTTGTCAAGTAGTCCCATACCGACATGTAATACAGGTTCTGTGTACCTCGGGCTCGGGCGATACCGAGATAGCTCAACTGACAGCAAGCATGGACCACGGCCTTGTCAAGTAGTCCCATACCGACATGTAATACAGGTTCTGTGTACCTCGGGCTCGGGCGATACCGAGATAGCTCAACTGACAGCAAGCATGGACCACGGCCTTGTCAAGTAGTCCCATACCGACATGTAATACAGGTTCTGTGTACCTCGGGCTCGGGCGATACCGAGATAGATCAACTGACAGCAAGCATGGACCACGGCCTTGTCAAGTAGTCCCATACCGACATGTAATACAGGTTCCGTGTACCCCGGGCTCGGGCGATACCGAGATAGCTCAACTGACAGCAAGCATGGACCACGGCCTTGTCAAGTAGTCCCATACCGACATGTAATACAGGTTCTGTGTACCCCTGGCTCGGGCGATACCGAGATAGCTCAACTGACAGCAAGCATGGAACATGGCCTTGTCACGTACACCGAGTTTCACACACTTCACGGGTGCGATTATAGGTGTGTTTCCAGAGTGTAATGACCCCACATGGGGGATGATTACCCGGCATGCACTGCAGGTTCTGTGTACCCCGGGCTCGGGCAATACCGAGATAGCTCAACTGACAGCAAGCATGGAACATGGCCTTGTCAAGTAGTCCCATACCGACATGTACTGCAGGGTTCTGTGTACCACGGGCTCGGATGATACCAAGATAGCGCAACTGACAGCAAGCATGGAACATGGCCTTGTCACGTACACCGAGTTTCACCCACTTCACGGGTGCGATTATAGGTGTGTTTCCAGAGTGTAATGACCCCACATGGGGGATGATTACCCGGCATGCACTGCAGGTTCTGTGTACCCCGGGCTCGGGCAATACCGAGAGAGCTTAACTGACAGCAAGCATGGAACACGACCTTGTCAAGTAGTCCCATACCGAAATGTACTGCAGATTCTGTGTACCCCGGGCTCGGGCGATACCGAGATATCTCAATTGACAGCAAGTGTGGAACATGGTCTTGTCAAGTAGTCCCATACCGACATGTACTGCAGGTTCTGTGTACCCCGGGCTCGGGCGATACCGAGATAGCTCAATTGACAGCAAGCATGGAACATGGCCTTGTCAAGTAGTCCAATACCCACATGTACTACAGGTTCTGTGTACCCCGGGCTCGGGCGATACCGAGATAGCTCAACTGACAGCAAGCATGGACCACGGCCTGGTCAAGTAGTCCCATACCGACATGTACTGCAGGTTCTGTGTACCCCGGGCCCGGGCGATACCGAGATAGCTGAAATGAAAGCAAGCATGGAACATGGCCTTGTCAAGTAGTCCAATACCGACATGTACTGCAGGTTCTGTGTACCTCGGGCTCGGGCGATACCGAGATAGCTCAACTGACAGAAAACATGGACCACGGCCTTGTCAAGTAGTCCCATACCGACATGTACTGCAGGTTCTGTGTACCCCGGGCTCGGGCGATACCGAGATAGCTCAACTGACAGCAAGCATGGAACATGACCTTGTCAAGTAGTCCCATACCGACATGTACTGCAGGTTCTGTGTACCCCGGGCTCGGGCGATACCAAAATAGGTCAATTGACAGGAAGCATGGAACATGACCTTGTCAAGTAGTGCCATACCGACATGTACTACAGGTTCTGTGTACCCCGGGCTCGGGCGATACCGAGATAACTCAACTGACAGCAAGCATGGAACAGGACTTGTCAAGTAGTCCCATGCCGACATGTACTACGGGTTCGTGTACCCCGGGCTCGGGCGATACCGAGATAGCTCAACTGACAGGAAGCATGGAACATGGCCTTGTCAAGTAGTCCCATACCGACATGTACTACAGGTTCCGTGTAACCCGGGCTCGGGCGATACCGAGATAGCTCTACTGACAGCAAGCATGGACCACGGCCTTGTCAAGTAGTCCAATACCGACATGTACTGCAGGTTCTGTGTACCACGGGCTCGGATGATACCAAGATAGCGCAACTGACAGCAAGCATGGAACATGGCCGTGTCACGTACACCGAGTTTCACCCACTTCACGGGTGCAATTATAGGTGTGTTTCCAGAGTGTAATGACCCCACATGGGAGATGATTATCCGGCATGCACTGCAGGTTCTGTGTACCCCGGGCTCGGGCAATACCGAGATAGTTCAACTGACAGCAAGCATGGAACATGGCCTTGTCAAGTAGTCCCATACCGACATGTACTGCAGGTTCTGTGTACCACGGGCTCGGATGATACCGAGATAGCTCAACTGACAGCAAGCATGGAACATGGCCTTGTCACGTACACCGAGTTTCACCCACTTCACGTGTGCGATTATAGGTGTGTTTCCCGAGTGTAATGACCCCACATGGGGGATGATTACCCGGCATGCACTGCAGGCTCTGTATACCCCGGGCTCGGGCGATACCGAGATAGCTCAACTGACAGCAAGCATGGACCACGGCCTTGTCAAGTAGTCCCATACCGACAGGTACTACAGGTTCTGTGTACCCCGGGCTCGGGCGATACCGAGATAACTCAACTGACAGCAAGCATGGAACATGGCCTTGTCAAGTAGTCCCATACCGACATGTACTGCAGGTTTTGTGTACTCCGGGCCCGGGCGATACCGAGATAGCTCAAATGACAGCAAGCATGGACCACGGCCTTGTCAAGTAGTCCCATACCGACATGTACTACAGGTTCTGTGTAACCCGGGCTCGGGCGATACCGAGATAGCTCAACTGACAGCAAGCATGGACCACGGCCTTGTCAAGTAGTCCCATACCGACATGTAATACAGGTTCTGTGTACCTCGGGTTCGGGCGATACCGAAATAGCTCAACTGACAGCAAGCATGGAAAACGGCCTTGTCAAGTAGTCCCATACCGACATGTACTGCAGGTTTTGTGTACTCCGGGCCCGGGCGATACCGAGATAGCTCAAATGACAGCAAGCATGGAACATGGCCTTGTCAAGTAGTCCCATACCGACATGTACTGCAGGTTCTGTGTACCCCGGGCCCGGGCGATACCGAGATAGCTCAACTGAAAGCAAGCATGGAACATGGCCTTGTCAAGTAGTCCAATACCGACATGTACTGCAGGTTCTGTGTACCTCGGGCTCGGGCGATACCGAGATAGCTCAATTGACAGCAAACATGGACCACGGCCTTGTCAAGTAGTCCCATACCGACATGTACTGCAGGTTCTGTGTACCCCGGGCCCGGGCGATACCGAGATAGCTCAAATGAAAGCAAGCATGGAACATGGCCTTGTCAAGTAGTCCAATACCGACATGTACTGCAGGTTCTGTGTACCTCGGGCTCGGGCGATACCGAGATAGCTCAACTGACAGCAAACATGGACCACGGCCTTGTCAAGTAGTCCCATACCGACATGTACTGCAGGTTCTGTGTACCCCGGGCTCGGGCGATACCGAGATAGCTCAATTGACACAAGCATGGACCACGGCCTTGTCAAGTAGTCCAATACCGACATGTACTACAGGTTCTGTCGGGCGATACCGAGATAGCTCAACTGATAGGAAGCATGGAACATGGCCTTGTCACGTACACCGTGTTTCACCCAATTCACGGGTGCGATTATAGGTGTGTTTCCCGAGTGTAATGACCCCACATGGGGGATGATTACCCGGCATGCACTGCAGGTTCTGTGTACCCCGGGCTCGGGCAATACGGAGATATCTCAACTGACAGCAAGCATGGAACATGGCCTTGTCAAGTAGTCCCATACCGACATGTACTGCAGGTTCTGTGTACCACGGGCTCGGATGATACCAAGATAGCGCAACTGACAGCAAGCATGGAACATGGCCTTGTCAAGTAGTCCCATACCGAAATAGAAATACTGCGGCTTCACCATTCGTCTCACTATCATATGTTTATGATGCCCCCTCTCACCCCCCACCACCACCACCACACCCCTCTGGTCAGAAATAAATAATCCTTGTGAGTATTTTACGAAACACATAATTACAGATTACATATATAATTTGTTTTGTTGTTGATTTTATTTTATTTTTTTGTTTTTTTAGATGGAATGATTTTATGACAATAGTGACAAATAATGTGGATAAAAAATCATCTATCAGTTCAGAACTCCCCCCCCCCCCCCCTTTTATTATTATTTTTTTATATTTTTTTTTAAAGTAGCCAAAGTTGTCAGTAATTTGTTTTCTATAATAACTTTAAATATGCAAGGAAACCACCAGCGATGGTGAAGTGTATATGTATATAAATTCTAATTAAAATGAGATCAAACAGACTATTTGTTTCTGTTATTTCTACTGAATGGTTGGGTGGTCTGCCTGCATTTTCACTCGCTTGTTGTGGAATACACTTTGGACATAACAGACATGTTTGTTGTTTTTTGTGGTAGTGGTTTTATTTCTTGGTTTTTTTATGTGGTAGTGGCTTTCAAAAAATAATTTAAATGGGGGTTGGTTGAACCCTTACATTTTCAGCTTGCAGGGGCGAGACGTAGCCCAGTGGTAAAGCGCTCACTTGATGCGCAGTCGGTCCTGGATAGATCCTCATCGGTGGGCCTATTGGGCTATTTCTCATTACAGCCAGTGCACCACGACTGGTATATCAAATGCTGTGGTATGTGCTATCCTGTTTGTGGGATGGAGCATATAAAAGATCCCTTGCTACTAATGGACCAAATGTAGCGGGTTTCCTCTCTAAGAATATATGTCAAAATTACCAAATGTCTGACATCCAATAGCCTATGATTAATATACCAATGTGCTCCAGTGGTGTTGTTAAAACAAAATTATTTTCAGCTTGCAGTGTGCATGTCCAGAATTAACACAAATGACCAAAGTATACTGAAAATAGCACTCTAATAGTGATTTTACATTTTATTTGGTTATAGATCTAATTTATGAAAGAAGCAATATGTACAACTCAAATGAAGGCTGCGTGGAATCCACCAAATCGGCACTAAAACCCTAGACGCCGGTTACGTCCTTTCAGATGTATACAGCAACGCCCTCTACGACACCTCTAACATTAAATAAAATGTGTGTGGCCTAACACTTGGGGCAGGATTTAGCACAGTCGTCAGAAAGTTAACATTTTGTTTGTTTTGTTTAATGACACCGCTAGAACACATTAATTTATTAATCATCAGCTATTAGATTAAGTAATTCTGACAGTCTTAGAGAGGAAACCCGTTACATATTTCCATTTGCAGCAAGGAATGTTTTATATGTACCATTCCACATTAGCACATGCTACCGTCTTTCATATACCAGTCATGGTGCACTGGCTGGAACGAGAAATAACCTAGTGGGCGACGGACGGGGAATCGATCATAGACCGATCGTGCATCAGGCGAGACCGTGCACTTCTTAAGTTCTTGCGTTACAAGATCATTGTCCCCAACCCTGTCCCAACCAGTACCCCGCGACGGCTATATCAAAGGCCATGCTATTTGCCGTCTTGTTTACGCCTTGCTGCCAATTTGGGGAAAAAAAACCCTATAACTGATTTTCTCTAACACCAACAATTACGGTGCCAAACCTTTGACATCCAATAGTTGTTGATTAACAAATAGGTTTTTTACAGTAGTGTTAAACTAACTTGCAACATTGTTTTGGTATCACTATTTGGTGCCATAATTTTATTTATTTATTTATTTTAATGTATGATACTGGGGTTTAATAAAAATAACGTCTATAAAAATACACGCACACCATAGCTGTGTGTATTAAAATAGGTTGGATTTAGCTCAGTCAGATGAGTGCTCGCCTGAGGGGCTTGCGAAACAGGATCGAAGCACCTCGGTGGATCCATTCAACTGATTGGGTCAAAGGTCGTGGTATGCGCTTTCCTAATTGTGCATATAAAAGATCCCTTGCTACTAATGGGAAAATGTGGCAGGTTTCCTCTAATAACCACGTGTCAGGATTACCCAATATTTGACATCCAATAGCCGATAATTAATTACAGAGTGTGCTCCAGTGGTGTCGTTAAACAAAACAAACTTTAACTTTTACTAGCTGCTACTCTTAGCAAACATAAGTATTTACTCGTCTTAAGATTTAATATTAGAAAATTTGGTTTGAATAATACCTGTATCGAAAATAAGAAAAAGGTTCAATTATGTCTAACTTGTGAAAACATTGATAAAGATATAAATAAAACAATACTCACCTAAATTGAAGAATGTCGACTGCTCATGAAGTCTAAAATATTCTTATTTTTCGAGTTTTATTTATTCTACTATTATAATATAAAATAAAAGTAAGAAAATATACTTTGAAACTCCATGAGCAGACATTTTGTTTCCAGAAAATTTGTTATTCCAACACAAAGTTTGTTTTCTTTATATGT
>NC_054705.1:6318387-6346991 GCF_016097555.1 Gigantopelta aegis
GAAGTTCTCTCACAAAGCACAAACTCTACTGGAAGATCCGAGAGACAGTTTTGTAACATAAGCAATGCCAACTCTATCGGCAGACCTGTGTGTCATTCACCCAAGAGCTCTGACTTGTATATTATTTGTATCACCATGTTGTTAATTTGTTAATCACGTTTCATGTTTGGAAAGTAAATACAAGAAACTACATCACTAACTTGAGACTTCTCTTCCTTCGTTTACATTCTGGTAAAACAAAACTAAGAAAACCTACGCTGTGTTAGTAGCAAGGGATCTTTTATATGCACCATCCTACAGACAGGATAGGACTAAGCACATACCACTGCCTGTGGAATACCAGTTGTGGCACACTGGCCAAAGCGAGGAATAACGTTTGTTTAAGATGTTCAGGGACTCCTGAAGCCATTGTAAAGGTTTTATGGTAGACATTCGGACTATATCAGACTAGTAAATACGATGCAATAATGATCAAAATGATGGCTGATGCTATTCCATGTTTTGAACTTGTGTATACTGTTTCGTCTCTTTGGTGAAACTTGCACATTTAATGTTTTCATCCTGTTACATATAAAAAGTGACAGCCAGCTGTGTATATAAACGATCCCATGTTGCTAACGGAAAACGTAGAGGGTTTTCTCTACATAATTACCAAATGCAGTATCGTATCTGACCTATTATGGGCTATAGTGTTAATGTGATCTAGTGGTGTCGTTAGACAAAAGAACAATCTTTAAACTTTAACAAAGTTGAGTAAGATCACATTAATAAAATTCTTCTTTATATCTAATACAGGCACTGGCGTAGCCAGGATTTTATATTGGGGTGAGGTGGGGGTGGGCAACCCACACTGTATGCACGTATGTACGTATGTATGTATGTATGTATGTATGTACGTACACACATACACACACACACACACACACACACACACACATTTCAGCTTTCTGAGCTGTCTGACCAGGACAGAGGGTTAGTGGTTTGTGAGAGAGAAGGTAGTGTAGTAGTCTTTACACATATCCGCTGAAACATTAAGATCTCACTAAATGTATAATGTTGACTGGGGAGTGCAAATCCAGGGAAGTGCAAATTATATCTGACACGTGGATGTGGACCTGGGTCCCGTTTTATAAAGCGATCTTAGCGCTAAGATCACCTTAAGTACATGGCTACCTTATGCAGAGTCCAGGACCTCTTAGTCTTAAAGCTGGCGGTTTAACCACTTAACCACCAATACCGGTTGTGATAACACTGTATACTCTAATACATATTTTACTACATATTACAAACCTCAGCATCAAACGAAAGACATCGGGATCAACATCCGGGATTTCAATCTCGCCAGTCTCAGCCATGGGACCACACAACATTGCCGAGAACACGTGACTGCGACTGATTAACATAAACCTGTGGGCTCGAACTGTCGTCTGCTCGGCTCCAACTTTAAACGTGACGTCACAGGCGATCTCGTGTTCCAGCATGTACAAGTTCGTCTCTGCGAATTCTTTCCCCGACTGCCAGTCTGTGGTGCTCGTTTGTGACGTCATGTTTCGTAGTTACCTCCGGGTACAACTACTAAAAACATAAATAAATACAAATATTTAATAGTCGGGTATTTTACAATAAAGGGTACCATTCCCTTCCACATGGGTCCAAAAATTAAGTTTAATTGTGGTACTAAAAACTTATATTGATGTATAATGTTTAAAGTATGTCAATCCTAAATTTTTTAAAGTAAATATTACAGAGAAAAAGAAAATTACTCTTTTTTCATCTGCCAACGAAGAGTAGTTACAAAATTGTTACTATAACACCGTGACAAAATAAAACAAACTACAAAAACAAAAACTAAATCTGGGAATCTTAAATGAATGTACAGCACCAGTCGTAGTATGTTATTAGTAGGATTCTATCTTCAGTGTTATGTCTCATTGTGAACTTAATTGTTTATGCAAGTTAAAAATTAGCTAAACACTCAACACAATTCAGAAATATTTTTAGCATGAGAAATCTCCTGCTAGTCATATTTTAATTATTTTTAGGGGTGAATGATGGATGAAAATAGCAATTACAAATGCAGCTATATTATTTGTTTGTTCTTATTGTAACTTTTTGAAGCCTTACAAAGTAAAGCACAAGACAAATTAAGCACATATTTTTTTATTTTTTTTATAAAGCATCTAAATTTATATTAATGCTGTTTGAAAGGTCACGGACACTACAGATACAGACACTACAGTTACAGACACTACAGTTACAGACAGTACAGTGACAGACACTACAGTTACAGACACTACAGTTACAGCCACTACAGTTACAGCCACTACAGTCACAGCCAGTACAGTGACATACTCTACAGTTACAGACACTACAGTCACGGACACTACAGTCATAGTGTCTGTTACAGCCAGTACAGTTACGGACACTACAGTTACGGACACTACAGTCACAGACACTACAGCCACAGACAGTTACAGACACTACAGTCACAGACAGTTACAGCCACTACAGTCACAGATACTACAGTTACAGACACTACAGTCACAGACTACAGTTACAGTCACATACACTACAGTGACATACACTACAGTTACAGACACTACAGTTACAGACAGTTACAGACACTACAGTCACAGACACTACAGTTACAGACACTACAGTCACAGACACTACAGTCACAGACACTACAGTTACAGACACTACAGTTACAGCCAGTACAGTCACAGCCACTACAGTCACAGCCACTACAGTCACAGCCACTACAGTTACAGACACTACAGTCACAGACACTACAGTTACAGACACTACAGTTACAGACAGTTACAGACACTACAGTCACAGACACTACAGTCACAGACACTACAGTCACAGCCACTACAGTCACAGACACTACAGTTACAGACAGTTAAAGACACTACAGTCACAGACACTACAGTCACAGACACTACAGTTACAGACAGTTACAGACACTACAGTTACAGACACTACAGTTACAGACACTACAGTCACATACACTACAGTTACAGACAGTTACAGACACTACAGTCACAGACAGTTACAGACACTACAGTCACAGACACTACAGTCACAGACACTACAGTTACAGCCACTACAGTCACGGCCACTACAGTTACAAACACTACAGTCACAGACACTACAGTTACAGACACTACAGTTACAGACACTACAGTTAAAGACACTACAGTCACAGACACTACAGTCACAGACACTACAGTCACAGCCACTACAGTCACAGACACTACAGTTACAGACAGTACAGTTACAGACACTACAGTCACAGACACTACAGTCACAGACACTACAGTTACAGACACTACAGTCACAGACACTACAGTTACAGACAGTTACAGACACTACAGTCACAGACACTACAGTTACAGACAGTTACAGACACTACAGTCACAGACACTACAGTTACAGACACTACAGTCACAGACACTACAGTCACAGACACTACAGTTACAGCCACTACAGTCACAGCCACTACAGTCACAGACATTACAGTTACAGCCACTACAGTCACAGCCACTACAGTCACAGCCACTACAGTCACAGACACTACAGTCACAGACACTACAGTCACAGACAGTACAGTTACAGACACTACAGTCACAGACACTACAGTTACAGACACTACAGTCACAGCCACTACAGTCACAGACACTACAGTTACATACACTACAGTTACAGACAGTTACAGACACTACAGTCACAGCCACTACAGTCACATACACTACAGTCACAGCCACTACAGTTACAGACACTACAGTCACAGACACTACAGTCACAGCCACTACAGTCACAGACACTACAGTTACAGACAGTACAGTCACAGACACTACAGTCACAGACACTACAGTCACAGACACTACAGTCACAGACACTACAGTTACAGACAGTTACAGACACTACAGTCACAGACACTACAGTCACAGACACTACAGTCACAGACACTACAGTTACAGCCAGTACAGTCACAGACACTACAGTCACAGACACTACAGTTACAGACACTACAGTCACAGACACTACAGTTACAGCCAGTACAGTCACAGCCACTACAGTCACAGCCACTACAATCACAGCCACTACAGTTACAGACACTACAGTTACAGACACTACAGTCACAGACACTACAGTCACAGACACTACAGTTACAGACAGTACAGTTACAGACAGTTACAGACACTACAGTTACAGACACTACAGTCACAGCCAGTACAGTCACAGCCACTACAGTAACAGACACTACAGTCACAGACAGTT
This sequence comes from Gigantopelta aegis, assembly GCF_016097555.1. Classification (NCBI taxonomy): domain Eukaryota; kingdom Metazoa; phylum Mollusca; class Gastropoda; order Neomphalida; family Peltospiridae; genus Gigantopelta; species Gigantopelta aegis. The sequence continues at coordinate 6,322,675 of NC_054705.1, forward strand.
ACAGACACTACAGTCACAGACACTACAGTCACAGACACTACAGTCACAGACAGTTACAGACACTACAGTCACAGACACTACAGTCACAGACACTACAGTTACAGCCACTACAGTCACAGACACTACAGTCACAGCCAGTACAGTCACAGCCACTACAGTCACAGCCACTACAAATCAACATTCATTGTGTATTATTTTCAAATCCTTTAGCTACATTACAATTGTATTACTTTACAAAGTTTCTTCGTACATCTGACTTGTAAACCACAACTGGATGTAGAATTATTTTGATTCAAGATTTCAAGATTAATTAAACAACACTCAGACACATTACAATGTGTAACAAGAGGACATTTTCAAATACATAATTAACATACATGACAAGAACAGGCGTCAACATAGAAGTATCTATAATTAACAGAACACAAGATATGCAAACAAAATAGCTAAAATATGCGGAGAAACGTCAGTTCACAAGACAAAATAATCTTTTAATAAATATGGCTAGGTTTTTTAATAGTGGTGCATTACATAATGACAGCATACCTTTCAGTTTAAAAACGCTAGGATTAATTCTATAATATTGTTTTATATATTTTCTTCTAATATTTTCAATATTATCATTTTTACAATTAAATAAATAATGGTATTCATCTCCAATATCGGTATTACAAAGTTTGCATATTCTATTTTCTCTAGGAATGTTAAACCATCTGCCTGTTTCGATTGGTAATCTTAAATTTGACGTACGCAATTTAGTTATCCAACATCTATTTTGGTATGATAATCTCGACAAATAGGTTTCGAAATAAAATTCTGTTTTAAATAATGTATAAAATTGACCCCTAGAAGAGTTTGTAATTTCCGAGAACCACTGTTGTATAAATTGATCACAGAGGTTTTGTTTTAATTTTTGTTTATACGATGTACCCCATTCCCGAGTTATCGAAAATACTTTTTATGAATTTCAACCATTTAAATTGATTTCTTTCACCACTGTTTAAAGAGAACATTAATTTATATAAAATACTACTAAGTTTATTTTCGTCTTTAAACAGTTTACTCCAAAATGACACCATTCGTAACTTTACTTGTATTTCTAAAGGGAACCTTCCTAATTCTCCATATACCATAAAATTTGGGGTACTCTTTTTTACCTTCAAAATCCGTTTGCAAAACTGGAGATGAATGTTTTCTATTATTTGTAAATTTTCATAACCCCGAATTTCTGATCCATATAATAAAATCGGTTCAACCATTGAATCAAAAAGTTTTAACTGTATATGAACTGGTATGCTATTGTTCCGTATTTTTTTGTATATGGCAAAAAGTGCTTTTTGAGCTTGGTCTACAAGATGTTGCTTTGCATTAGAAAAATTCCCATTATATTTAAAACAAATTCCTAAATAACAGTAATAATCAACAGTTTCCAATCGTTCATCTTGCAACATAAATTCAACATTAGACCTCGACTTCCTCTTACTAAAAATAACATCTTTTGTTTTACTCACATTAATGCTAAGATTCCAAGAGTTACAATAGTCATCAAATATATCTAAAGCATGTTGCATACCTTCAGGAGTTTCGGAGAAAATTACAGTATCATCTGCATATAATTCCAATCTCTAAAAATCCCTTTATTATAAACCCTTGGATTGGTTAAATTCGTATCACGTGATGATAAAAACTGGCATTCATAGCACCATGAATCTCAGTTTAGCACTATTTTTGGCTATATAGCCGGAACTACTTTATGAATTATGTCAACAAAGGAATCCCCGAGGAATTTCCTTGAGATTCTATTTTTAGACATCAAACAGTAATCGTCTGCCGTCAAACTTGTAAACATCTATAAATCTTCACATATAAATTACACCATACAAAATAGGTCGCTTCAGACATTTTTTATTAAAGGTTAAAAGTTATTGAAATTACTTACGTTACATGTTTATAGTGAATTCAAAATCCCACAGCTAAAAATCTATTTTGTCGATCCAAAAAAGTGTATAATTCCAATGGAATTTGGTCTTTTACAAAAGCGATTTCAAAAACAAAATTTAGTCAGTTCATGCCAACCTTTAGCAGTAACGCGCATTCAACGGCATTGTAGTATGACGTACACGGTACACAACACATAGCCACTGCGATCCAATCTTTAAACGACTCGGGTTTTGAAACTAGGCATATCATGTACATGTCGGGACACAGGAACGAAGCTTCAATTCGAAGCTACAACAGAGAATATTCCACTTTCCAAAAACGAAACATCAGCATGGCACTGTCAAATGTCACGAATACTTGTGTCGCACCACTTGAAGTCACACATGCCAAAACCATCCTGTGTTGCCACTTCCACAATTACAAGGCCAGTAAACTCAGAAACTCACGACACACCTGTTTCATCCATTTCCGGAAACATTGAAACCACTTTCTCCATGTCAAATCTATCAACACATGGAATTTTCACGCACTCAAATATTTTATAATTGTAATTTCAACGTCGTAATTGGTAAATCTGGACAGTAATAAAAAAATGGCGCCCATCCACAGTTCGTAGTTAAATATTCATACACCAACCGCTTCACATATAAATTATACCATACAAAATAGATCGCTTCAGACATTTTTATTACAGGTTAAAAGTTATTAAAATTACTTACGTTATATGTTTCTAGTGAATTCAAAATGTTTCTACTTGGTATTGATATTTAATGCAAAAAATTAATATGAATTGTATTAATGATTGTAACATTGTCATTCTCTTATTCGGCTATTGACGGAAAAAGCCGAAACTACTATAGGCATTCCGCTAATGTTGAGTATGAATTTCGTGTTAATAAAATAGTAAATAGTTGGAAAATAGAGTTCACTTTTTATTTTAAAGAGGTTTACATTAATGACATGGTTATGTGTTTGGAATTATAAGAATTCCATTTTTATTATTTCATTTTTAATTTTTACACACTTTAGTATGAATGGCTTCGCGCTAACGCGCTACGCCATTCATACAGTGTGTAAAGCGGTTTTGCGTTTCATACTAGCATGAAACTCAAAAAATTTCACGTTCAATTCTTAAATAATAGTACGAAAATTTCAATAAATATATGTAATTTGTTTTGGCAATTTTCTTTAATTATTTCCAGAGGAGGTCCTTGAAGCATTTTAAAAAAATCTTCAAGATCATTTAGAAATATTGAAAATAAAAATGGTGATAAATTTTCCCCCTGCCTCACACCTGTTAGACAAGGAAAAAAATCAGATTTCTTATTATTAATTTCAACGCATGATTTAATGTTTCTATACAAATTAAACATTATTTTGAAACATTTACCTTTAATCTGACATTTTTGTAATTTTCTCCATAGCCCCGTACGCCAGACAGAGTCAAAAGCCTTTCGAAAATCAACAAAAGTACAGTATAATTTCTTACCAAACGACAGATATATCGACAGTAAAACATGGATACAATATATGTTATCGCTCGTTGAATGACCTTTGCGAAATCCAGCCTGATTCCTGTTTATTAAGTTAACTTCAGTAGCAAAAAGGTTCAGTCTGTTATTGATAATGGCAGTAAACAGTTTACCGACACAACTGATTAGAGTTATAGCTCTATAGTTGTCGGGATCCTGTGGGTTACCTTTATTTTTATATATTGGTTTAATTATCCCCACTGTCCAGCTGTCTGGTATGATACCCGTGTCTAATATAATATCAAACAACTTAAAATAGACTGGGATTAACAGAGGAGAAGATTTTTTTAGATATTCGTTAAGTATTCCATCAGCACCTGGAGCTTTGTTATTTTTTAACTTTAAGATTGTTTCAGATATTTCATTTTCAGTTATAACACCATTAAGAATGTTGTCAAACAAGGGATTTTCACACAATTCGTTTATGTTTATATCGTCCGTTATATCATCTATATCAACATGCGTATCTGCATTTAACGTTTTAAAATATTCATATAATGTATTTATTGGAATATCATGGTTTTTACGCTTATTATTTGAAAATTTATTCAAAGTATTCCAAAAGGCTTTTGGGTTAGAATTTGATAATGAATCAAGTTCTTTGGCACATTTTTCTTGATGTTTTTTATAATTTAAATTAAGCTCTTTCTTGTATTCTTTGGATCTTTTTTTCAATAACATTTTGACAGCATTAGACTTATCTGCTGAGTACCTGTTTTTTACTTCATGAAATGCATCTCTCTTTATTTTACACTCCTTGTTAAACCATGGCTTCGAATTACCAGAAGTATATCTATGTTTTGATAAACCAAACACACTGGTTGCTGAATTGATAAATAAACTACCTAGATCGGTTACAATATGATTTACCTGTTCAGTTGTAACACTATCACTACCAATAAGGCTATCCAAGGCTCCATTAATTTTTGCTAACAAATCATCGTCATTAAGTGCCTGTTTAAATTCGTCTGCTTTATTTTCATCCCATCGTATATGGTTAAGGTGTATGTCAGGGTTATCTGCATGAAGCTGGGCAGTGTCATTGGAACTTATTACAAAGTGTAACTGCCTGTGTATATCGGAGAACATCGGGTTAAAATCAAGGATTTCAAATTCAGTAAGTAATTTAAAGGCATCTGGTGCAAGTATTAAATAATCAACTAGACTAGACTCTTTACACGTCATACGTCCAAAATTTTGATCTTTAAATAACCGACCATTGGCAATAAACAAGGCACAACGTTTACACATTTCTATCAATTTTATACCATAGTTATTGTGTCTTGTATTATCCTCACTGGTTCTTTTTAAAGGAATATTTAAATCAACAAATTTTTGAAATGAAAACATATTTTCCAAAAGTATCTCATCACTAACTATTTCTAACATTTCTATTAAGTGTTCATCAGGCATAACAAAGTCAAGCATTGTAGACGTTCTGGAATTAAAATCACCAAGGAGAAAAATATTGTTAGTATCACTAGAAAACATAATCATTTCGTCTTCTAATTCATAAAAAACATTATCAGAAGAATATTTTTTTTTTCATATGATACATTATGTTGATACAAACAAATGCTCTTTTTGTAATAATGAACCGGAGGCATTGCAACACCTTTTTTACGACTGCAGTGAAGTAAGAAACCTTTGGGAAGCAGTTAAAAAATGGATGTTTGAAAAAACTGGTCTTTGCATCCCACTAAGCAAACATGTAGTTATGTTTGGAATGACAGATGGTGATCTAAGATACGTAGTAAACTGGATAACTGTCAATATAAAATATTACATTTACAACATGAAAATACTTAAACAAAGTTTGCACAAAAAGGCCATTGAAAATATCCTGAAAACTAATTTCCAAATAGAAAGATGTATTTATTTAAAAAATTGCCAGTATGACAAATTTAATGAACACTGGGAGAAATGGTTGAATCTTTTTGCTTGAAAATCGGAGAATTAATTGATACTACTTTCTTCAATCTCATAACTGCACATTTTGTTAACCTAAAGGAAAATCTGGGCTTGCTTGGATATACTAAAAATTCAGTAGAACCAGAAAACCAATCTTAATCTACAATACGAGTAAATAATACATGCTTCTTTCTCTCTTTTTTAGTTTCTGTTTATCTTTCCTATTTTTTACCCCATTCATTTCATCTGTCCATTCTCTATCCCCTGTCTCCCTCAGATCAAAACCATTATTGTATTCATATTTATGTATTGTTTTTAACAAATTCAAATGTATGTAACTAGAAGGTATGAATATATACATGTATTGTTGTAAGGCAATGATTCAAGGCTCCCCAACCTTGACACTGTCAACTGATCTGGAGGCAATAAACTCATTAATAAAAAAATAAAAAAAAAATTATTAGAAGAATGAATACCTTGTGTTTTCTGGTGGAATATAAACACATCCAAATAATATTTTATCATTCATAACTGGCAAACTATTTACAATCTCAAACCATAGAACATATTCTGATTCAGAATTCAAAAACTTTTTGCTAAAACCTTTTTATAAATAACAATGATTCCACCAGATTTCTTGTCACAAACTTTTCTGTTCTTCACATGATATTCATAACCGTTAGGTAATTGCAATTCATCATATTTGTCCAACTTTGTCTCCGCAAAAACTAAAATATCATACTTTTGTATTAAAACATGGAAATCAGGATTTAATAATTTAGATTTTATACCACAAACGTTGAGAAAGGTGATATTTAAAGTTTTACTGGTGGTGCACCCTCCACCCTCAGATGTGACTGATGTGTTGTTCTATTTACGGGCGGTGTTTTGTGTGTTGAGGGGTGAACGAGTCACGTCATTCGTTTGCTGTTGTGCAGGTTGCGATGGTTCATATGGACGACCATTCACCATAATCTGGTTATAGACCAGCTTTGCCCCTGAAACTCCTTCGTTTCAGTTCTTTTAACTTGGGGATTAACCTGGACCGCCTCTGGTTTATTTCATAAGGATATTGCTGGTGTACAGAGAACTGGGGTTTGTTTCGGAGCCTCACTGGTACTGCCTTAAATACTCGATCATGATCGCTGAAGCGATTAAATCGGGCGATGATGCTGCGTGGTTTGCCATCAGTACGAGGTCGTAAACAATGTACGTTTTGGAACATAATGCTGTCCGCTTCCTGGATATCCAATTCGTCCTTCAAAAATGTTTTTAGGACTGACTCCGTATCCTCTTGCTCATCATTACTGGGAATGCCACCAAATATAATGTTATATTTCATAGAATGTGTTTGGAATCGCAGAAAATTTTCTTTCAGTTCATAGTTTTCATTTTCAAGGTAACTGTTTTCGTGTTCCAAATTTTCAACACGATGATTAATGTCGTGACGCTGCTGTTCGGCTTCTTTCATTGTGTGTTCATGTTGTTTTTGTATATTTTTTATTTCTTGAATTTCACCTTTCATTTCGCAAATTATTTTTTCCAAGTTTTCAAATTTGCTACATATAGTTTCTAGCAAGTCTAGTTTCGATAGTCTCACTGCTATGAATCTCTCCATGTTGTTCATTTTCTCACACATTACATGCATATCTGTCACCAGTGCATGCATATTAACTGGACGGGGGTACGGCGGAGGTGGATATTGTATTGGTAAGTCACTGCGGTTCAAACATGGCGGCGGCGGCGGCATAGTGACAGGTGTAGTGCCAGGCGTTACGTTTTGTTTACATTCACCTGTAACATGCAACGGTGTACTGTGACTCACTGGCTGTGACATGTGTTGTGCGTGCATATTGCCATCAGGTAATATATTACCACCACTATTACTCACTGTATGTTCGTGCAACACATGCTGGTTGATTTGTTTACACTCAGTGTCCACAATGTGAGTTGCATTCAATGGAGTAGCGTCATCTTTTTGAGACGTTTGTGAGCGACTTATCGAATCATTACCACTCATAGAAGATTCCGGTGTAGCAGAATACAAAGAGTCATGAGCTTGTGCAATAATTTCAGATACCTGAATGTCCGAGGCTGGAATAGGCGTTGGTGCGGCGGCGGCCATCTTGGACGTACTTTTCAATGGTGGGGTGTGGCCAGTTTTAGAATGTTTAGACTTCTTCCTCTTTACCTGTCCAGACATTACTAATTAGACGCGACCAGGAGAACAATAACAGTTAGTATTTAAATCTGCTCGTATTTACAATTAAAACTTGGTATACTGTGCATATTTTCCATATTTACCCGGAGCTCTGTTCAAGACGTCTTGCCTGTTCTGTCATGCGCAATGATCAAGTCAAACATTATTAGATAGTTACGGACACTACACATTGTTTGTGACAAACCTAAAAGTTGCCTTAATTTTGTTATGTTTTTGTAACTTTAAAAAATATTGCACCTTTTATTCCTAAATCATAAATACCAATTATTTGTGAGAAAAATCAGTGCAACATGTTTTAATTTCACTTAAATTTTGAAGACTTAATCTCCATATAGACTGTATTTTACAAAAGCATAACAAACTCGTACATTTACATAAAGTGCAATGACGTTTGAACCGGACCACCAATTTTTATAAAATTACTTTCAGTTTAAACAGAATTGAATTGTCTGTACACCCCTGTAATTTTAACGCAAAACATATTCAATACAGTTTTACAATAAAGAGATGATTTCGATAAAAATTAAAATGGAAATCTATAACGACAAAAAGTACTCTAATTTGACCCACTAATTGGCTCGGCGTGCAATTTGTTTTATTGAAATGATAGACTTGAAATACTCCACACAGTTAGGTGTGACCCATATGCCCAAATACAAACCAAACAGTGATGACTGATGTGTTGGACAACACTATTTCATTGTAGGATAGCATGACATACCAAATCATGATATAGTCACTGTATTGTAAAACAGCCGAATACATACACAGGCAAGCAAACAAACATATACATGTGAGTGAGTGAGTGAGAGAGAGAGAGAGAGAGAGAGAGAGAGAGAGAGAGAGAGAGAGAGAGAGAGAGAGAGAGAGAGAGAGAGAGAGAGAGAGAGAGAGAGAGAGAGAGAGAGAGAGAGAGAGAGAGAGAGAGAGAGAGGTGAGAGGGAGAGAGAGAGAGAGAGAGAGAGAGAGAGAGAGAGAGAGAGAGAGAGAGAGAGAGAGAGAGAGAGAGAGAGAGTAGAGAGGGAGGGTGATCAGCAGAGTACTCGGGCTATGCGTGAGACCTACTACCAGAAATTGTAACACGGACGCATTTGCGTGTGTGTAATACAGTATTACTGGCTAATAATTAACAATTCCGTGTTTTCGCTATACAGTTATCTCTGACCGAGAGAGCGATCTTAACCGCGCAAATGTCCGTCTAATTATTGATCAGCAGAGTACTCGGGCTATGCGTGAACCTACTACCAGAAATTGTAACACGGACGCATTTACTGTTTAGGCTCACAACATACAAAGATTTAACAAGCGTATTTTAGATACAACATAAAACTGAACACCACTCACGACCTACAAAGGTTTAACAAGCGTATTTTAGATACAACATAAAACTGAACACCACTCACGACCTACAAAGATTTAACAAGCATATTAAATAGATTTACATACAACACAGAACTAAACACCACTCACGACATGCCCATGCTACGTTATATATCATATGTAGTAACATGTTATGATATACAACACGTATTAAATGTGTAACAAACGGGTATTATAACTAACGGAAACCGAAACTGCATGCGCTATGACTTCACAATAAACAGTTTCTTTGTGTGCCTGTGTGCATACGGTCACGGTCCTTGGCAAATATACATAGATATAAATAAATAAATAAATATATATAAATATATAAATAGATAAAAATGAAAAAGGAGAAAGGAGTCTGGCTAAAAGTACCTTACATAGCAACACGTCTATACAGTTCGCTTCTAGGAATCAGAACATCCCGATCGCATGATTTATATCTATTTAGGTTGCAGAGAAGTAAATTGACCAATGAGCGTCGTGTTGCCCACGAAGATAGTGCTTTTAAAATACACCCCCTATTTGAATAAAATAATTTATGAGTTTGAAAATAGGTAAGAAATTGGATCTTTGACAGGAATTGCACCTACATTTATGGTGCACAGTTGTGTTGAATGAGATCTCACTTTCCATGAGTGATTTGTACATACCGAGTATGAATACATGGTCGGGGTGGAGAGACTTCCTAGAAGCCGTGAAATGGCAAAATGGGGGGTGCCTCCAAAAATAAGAGATTATTTCCAGATTTAGGTTGACATCACCCAGTTCAGACATACTTGCTGCACAAAACAAGGACTGGCCATCATCACTACATGTGTGATTCACCTGGGAAAATTCTCTTTTTCTCTTTTTTTAAATTTATGTTAATATAGTGGACAGTGTGTTATGATTTACTTCGCTGCTACCTTTATATCATATACCGGTGTTCATGTAAATGTTTAGCCATTGTGAAAAGTCCCACATAAATAGAAATTTTAGCCCGAGTACTCTGCCGTTCAAAAACTATATGCCCGTCTATCTCTCGAACGGCAGATTATTAGGACATCATACATTTATGTATGTGTATAATATGTTTGCGTACGTGCTTGCGTGCATGCGTACGTGTTTGCGTGAAGGTATTTTTGGGGAAATGTTTGCATGTATGCGTGCTCATGATTTGTTTGTGTGAAGGTATTTGTGGGAAATCATAGGCGACTAATTTACACACATACACACACACGGTTATATATATACACACACATACACACATGGTTACACACATACACACATGGTTACACACACATACACATGGTTACACACACACACACACGTGGTTACACACACACATGGTTACACAAACATACACACATGGTTACACACACACACACATTGTTACACACACACATGGTTCACATACACACACATGGTTACACACACACACATGGTTACACACACACACACACACGGTTACACACACACACACACATGGTTACACACATACACATAGTCACACACACACACACACACACGTTACATATATATACACACATGGTTACACACACGGTTACACACATACACACATGGTTACACACACACACATGGTTACACACACACATGGTTACACACACATACACATGGTTACACACACACACGGTTACACACGCACAGATGATTACACACGCCCACACATGGTTACACACACACACACACATTGTTACACACACATACACACAGTTACACACACACACACACATGGTTACACACACACACACGGTTACACACACAAACAAAACACATACAACACACACGCACACACCGATACACACACATACACATACACACACACACGGTTACACACACACACACACAAAACACATACAACACACACGCACACACCTATATACACACACACACACACGGTTACACACACACACACACAGACACACACACATGGTTACACAAACACACATACACACACAAAAACACACACACACACACACTGACATGTACACACACACACACACACACACACACACACACACGCGCGCGCGCACGGACACACACACATACATACACAAACATACACACACAGTTACATATATACACACATGGTTACACACTCAGTGACATGTACACACACACACACACACATACACACACACACTACACCACACCAAATACAGTGACATACACACACACACACACCACACCACACACACACAGTGACATACACATGGTTACACACACACCGACACACACACACACACACACACACACACTACAGTTTGCGCCCACAAGTTTACGTCGCAGTCACGTGATCGAAATCCCGGATGTTGTTTTCAAGCTTCAGTCAGTTTCCGAGGTCTGTGACTGTAATAATGAAAATAGACTCATGATCTCACCAACTGCTGCAGTATGACCACCCTTTTAAAAATGGATTTTTTTGTTGTTGTGTAAAATAATGTCTTCTAGTTTTTCATTTAAAATGATACCTTTCTGACCCATATACACCGACAGTCGAATACTCAATTAATTTGACAGTAATGTCTTATTTGACCTTGAACTGTTCACTGGTAGGCTACCAATGGTGTAGCCAGCATGAGGCAAGCGCCTTGTCTGGAATTTCCCCAGATTTATTATATTTTCCCCATGACACTGATATTTATATTACAGGTCTGGATTTTCCTCGGCGTTATTTCTTCTCTGGATACGCCCCAGGCTACATATGGCAATAAGACACAACTGATCTTCATGGACAGACGATAAAAACTCCCCGTAAAAACAGAAACAAATAATAAATTGGGATAAGAAATTACCACGCTTTTTACCGTTAAAATAAACAACCAACTTTCTTAAAACAGCAACGTAAATGTTTTAATAATAAAATTAATTTCCAACATGACACCAGCTTCAGTGATGTAGTGGTCAAGCTTTAAAGTGGATAGGTATTGAGTTTGTGTCCCACCAAAGGCAATGGGGTTAGTGTTAAGTCTAGTACCGGCTCCAACCCAGAGCGAGTGCATTACTGCTAGTTCTAGGCTCAATGGGAAGGTGTAAGGCCATATACACTGAGTTTCACCCATTTCACGGGTGCGATTATCGGTGTCTCCCGAGTGTATGACCCCACTTAGGAGATGGATACGCGGCAGACACAGTGCAGGTTCTGTGTACTGTATAGTGAGACATTTAATCGTACACAGAAAAGACTATCTGAACAAGAACGTAAAGCCCAGGGTTGGATAACTAATGTATGTAATACGATTTTGAAACAAAGCTATCTGTGTTTGATACGTATGTAAATAGTGTTTTAAGTTATGAAGCAGAAATCTGGGGCTTTCGCCCAGCCCACGATGTTGAGAAAATACACACACAATTCTGCAAGTGATTACTTGATGTGCATTTAAGAACGTGCAATAACTTTGAATATAGCGAATTGGGACGTTTGCCATTAGTCATTATAAGACAATTTGGAATATTTAAATATTTGATTAAAATGTCCAGCTCAAATAATTGTATTTTAAAAGCTACCTACGACGAAATGTGCCAAAACGGTGATAACTGGCTAAGAGACATTAAACACGAACTAAATATATTAGGATTAAATTATATTTCGAATCTGAGTAACACCCATATTAATGTATATAACATAATAAAAGAAAGGATGTATGACGTATTCAAGCAACCATGTTACAGTACAATAACGACATCTCCCAATGGTTTACTATCCCAACATTTAATAAGAGAATACAAATTACAAACACATTTAGCTAAACTAACAGACTTTCATAACTTAAAAGAAATAACAAAAATTAGATTCTGGGCATACAAAACAAATATTGAAACTGGCAGGTATATTAACATAGAGATATCTCAAAGAACATGTAAGGTATGTCATTCTGATGAAATAGAAGATGAATTTCACTTCATTCTACAGTACCAACAATGTGAAACTTTAACACATAAGTTAATTAAACAATACTATTTTAAACATTCTAGTGTCTTCAAATTAATACAGCTTTTAAGTACTGAAAATAATAAGGAGATAAATAACCTTGGAAAATATTTATTACAGGCGAATCGAAGTAGAGACCAGTTCTTACAAACACTATGTTAATTATTTATACATGGCCATTTATATATTATTATAAATACCAATATGCCCCTTTATTATCAATAGTAGTTAACAATACTGTACCTTTATATTAAATTATATTATATTACCACATTGCTATACTATACTGGAACGAGAAATTGCCCAGTGGGCCACGATCCTAGACCGACCGCACATCAGGTGAGACGGTCGATAGAGTTTCAAATTGGTTTCAAACTATATATGCACTTTCCCATACCAGTCGTGGTGGACATTGGTTAGAACGGGAAAACCCCATCCACCCAGAGCACCCTCATACCTTCACGGCTTAATCATAATATATTTTGGAATTAGTCATGTGCAAAAAAAACCCACCTCATGTACTCTGTAATGACTGCCCACTCTGTAATGACTGCCACTCTGTAATGACTGCCACTCTGTAATGACTGCCACTCTGTAATGACTGCCATTCTGTAATGACTGCCACTCTGTAATGACTGCCACTCTGTAATGACTGCCACTCTGTAATGACTGCCATTCTGTAATGACTGCCACTCTGTAATGACTGCCATTCTGTAATGACTGCCACTCTGTAATGACTGCCACTCTGTAATGACTGCCACTCTGTAATGACTGCCACTCTGTAATGACCACTCTGCCACTCTGTAATGACTGTAATGACACTCTGTAATGACTGCCACTCTGTAATGACTGCCACTCTGTAATGACTGCCACTCTGTAATGACTGCCACTCTGTAATGACTGCCACTCTGTAATGACTGCCATTCTGTAATGACTGCCACTCTGTAATGACTGCCACTCTGTAATGACTGCCACTCTGTAATGACTGCCACTCTGTAATGACTGCCACTCTGTAATGACTGCCACTCTGTAATGACTGCCACTCTGTAATGACTGCCACTCTGTAATGACTGCCACTGTAATGACTGCCACTAATGACTGCCACTGTAATGACTGCCACTCTGTAATGACTGCCACTCTGTAATGACTGCCACTCTGTAATGACTGCCACTCTGTAATGACTGCCATTCTGTAATGACTGCCACTCTGTAATGACTGCCACTCTGCCACTCTGTAATGACTGCCACTCTGTAATGACTGCCACTGTAATGACTGTAATGACTGCCATTCTGTAATGACTGCCACTCTGTAATGACTGCCATTCTGTAATGACTGTAATGACTGCCACTCTGTAATGACTGCCACTCTGTAATGACTGCCACTCTGTAATGACTGCCATTCTCTGTAATGACTGCCATTCTGTAATGACTGCCACTCTCTGTAATGTAATGACTGCCACTCTGTAATGACTGCCACTCTGTAATGACTGCCACTCTGTAATGACTGCCACTCTGTAATGACTGCCACTCTGTAATGACTGCCACTCTGTAATGACTGCCACTCTGTAATGACTGCCACTGCCATCTGTAATGACTGCCACTCTGTAATGACTGCCACTGTAATGACTGCCACTCTGTAATGACTGCCACTCTGTAATGACTGCCACTCTGTAATGACTGCACAATGACTGCCACTCTGTAATGACTGCCACTCTGTAATGACTGCCATTCTGTAATGACTGCCATAATGACTGCCACTCTGTAATGACTGCCACTCTGTAATGACTGCCAATGACTCTCTGTAATGACTGCCACTCTGTAATGACTGCCACTCTGCCACTCTGTAATGACTGCCACTCTGTAATGACTGCCACTCTGTAATGACTGCCACTCTGTAATGACTGCCACTCTGTAATGACTGCCACTCTGTAATGACTGCCACTCTGTAATGACTGCCACTCTGTAATGACTGTCTGTAATGACTGCCATTCTGCCATAATGACTGCCACTCTGTAATGACTGCCACTCTGTAATGACTGCCACTCTGTAATGACTGCCACTCTGTAATGACTGCCACTCTGCCACTCTGTAATGACTGCCACTCTGTAATGACTGCCACTCTGTAATGACTGCCACTCTGTAATGACTGCCCTTCTGTGTAATGACTGCCACTCTGTAATGACTGCCACTCTGTAATGACTGCCACTCTGTAATGACTGTCACTCTGTAATGACTGCCACTCTGTAATGACTGCCACTCTGTAATGACTGCCACTCTGTAATGACTGCCATCTGTAATGACTGCCATTCTGTAATGACTGCCACTCTGTAATGACTGCCATTCTGTAATGACTGCCACTGTAATGACTGCCACTCTGTAATGACTGCCATTCTGTAATCTGTAATGACTGCCATTCTGTAATGACTGCCACTCTGTAATGACTGCCACTCTGTAATGACTGCCACTCTGTAATGACTGCCACTCTGTAATGACTGCCACTCTGTAATGACTGCCACTCTGTAATGACTGCCACTCTGTAATGACTGCCACTCTGTAATGACTGCCACTCTGTAATGACTGCCACTCTGTAATGACTGCCACTCTGTAATGACTGCCATTGCCACTCTGTAATGACTGCCACTCTGTAATGACTGCCACTCTGTAATGACTGCCATTCTGTAATGACTGCCATTCTGTAATGACTGCCACTCTGTAATGACTGCCACTCTGTAATGACTGCCATTCTGTAATGACTGCCACTCTGTAATGACTGCCACTCTGTAATGACTGCCACTCTGTAATGACTGCCACTCTGTAATGACTGCCATTCTGTAATGACTGCCACTCTGACTGCCAATGAATGACCATTCTGTAATGACTGCCACTCTGTAATGACTGCCACTCTGTAATGACTGCCACTCTGTAATGACTGCCACTCTGTAATGACTGCCACTCTGTAATGACTGCCACTCTGTAATGACTGCCATTCTGTAATGACTGCCACTCTGTAATGACTGCCACTCTGTAATGACTGCCATTCTGTAATGACTGTAATGACACTCTGTAATGACTGCCACTGTAATGACTGCCAATGTAATGACTGCCACTCTGTAATGACTGCCATGACTGCCACTGTAAATGACTGCCACTCTGTAATGACTGCCATGCTGTAATGACTGCCACTCTAATGACTGCCACTCTGTAATGACTGCCACTCTGTAATGACTGCCACTCTGTAATGACTGCCACTCTGTAATGACTGCCACTGCCACTCTGTAATGACTGCCATGTAATGACTGCCCACTCTGTAATGACTGCCATTCTGTAATGCCACTGCCATGACTGCCAATCTGTAATGACTGCCATTCTGTAATGACTGCCAATGTAATGACTGCATTCTGTAATGACTGCCATTCTGACTAACTGGATTAAAAACTTTAATAGACCGCAGAAGTCACGTGTACCAAGATTGATAAATCCGAATTATCCAATCATGGTACTAAACAATTGCCATGTGTACAAGTTATCACATGCAATTAAATACAATTATTAGATATAGACTGTGTGATATTTAATATCACATTATTCAATGCAATAAACTAATTGCCCGATTAATAAATTGACTAAATAGCTAAAACATTGAGCACATACTTTCTTGACAAAATTACATAACAAGTAGCAAGTGTTTAAATGTTTTTATATAAAAAATATATGTTTAAATAAATAAAGTTTTCCCACAGAATTCTGGCATTTTAGTTATTAATTAATAATCACCAAACGAAAATCAGTCCATCACGAAAAGTTTCAATGCACGACTGCCAAGGGCTGCTAAACAAGATGACCGGTCGCCGCTCCTTCATGCCTTGTTGACGTGGTAACTTCTGACGGTGCTGGACAGGAGATACTCTAACTTCGAGTTCTGAAGATTGTGCGTTGATTCCCAGTTTATATAGGCATCTGAAGACGTGTGCAACAGAATGCACTCCCCAAGAACATCGTGCAGAACTCATAACTTACGATGTAAATTAATTCGCCGACCAATCAAATCATTCCAAAAACGAAAAGCCACCAGACAGGTGCTCCACGGATCACGGTCTGGCTATACGAACAGACAAAAACAAAATGTCAGCCACCTTGCCGAACACATGTCTGCTCTCCAGGTAAGTCATTATTTTATTATTTCAGCACGCCGTCGTTGTTTAAACACATGATAGGACATAATGAGATATGTCCGCCACAGTTATATTTTATTCTCTCCAGCCAGCAAAACACATAGTCTTCCATATTTTTACTTGAATTTTCACCCGACGATAAAAACGTCCATATTACATAACCCAAAGCCAGATTTAACTTAAAACCAGATTATCATAACATCTCCCCCCAATTTTTCAAAAATATTGTTTTAATAAAACAATATTTTTTATTCATTATACACACTTGGGAACACATTCATATGGTCAGTATTATAAATACCATATCATAAAATAACTATATATAATTTTTTTTTAAATTTTTTTTACATACACATTCCTACAGTAATTCTTATCTATATACAAAACCTTACACACTATAGGAATTGCATAACACTAATCTTAACACTAACACTAACACTAAACAGTGATAATGTTTCCTTTTCAACAGTTGAATATTTATTTTGATGACTATTGAACTTTCTAGAAAAGTAAGCGACAGGATGAAATACTCCTTGTTCATTGCATTGTGACAAAACTGCACCAGCTCCAATATCGCTAGCATCTACAGTCAATTGAAAAGGTTTCCTAAAATCGGGTGCCATAAGCACAGGTTTACTTTTCAATATGTTTTTCACACTATTGAACGCATCTTGACATTCTTTGGTCCAAATGTATTTAACATTTTGTTTGAGTAAATTTGTTAAAGGGAAAGTAATTATACTGAAATTTTTACAAAATTTCCTATAATACCCAGCCATTCCTAAAAATCTCATCAACTGTTTTCTTGTTTTAGGTACGCCGAATGCATCAATGCTTTCAACTTTGGCCTCAAGTGGCCTTACTTGCCCTTGGCCAACCACATGTCCAAGAAAAACAAAAGTAGCTTTAGCAAAATCACTTTTACCCAAGTTCACAGTCAACCGGGCTTTAGAAAGTCTACCAAACAGTTCCTTGATTTGACTAATATGCTGATCCCAACTATGACTATAAACAACAATATCATCAACATAAGCCTGACATTGTTCTAATCCAGAAATGACCTGATTAATGATTCTTTGGAATGTAGCCTGAGAATTTTTCATTCCAAATGGACAAACCAGATATTCGAATAACCCATCAGCGGTTACAAACGCAGAGATTTCTCTGGCCCGTTTAGTTAATGGTATTTGCCAGTAACCTTTCAAAAGGTCAAACTTGCTAATATACTTAGCAGTTCCTAATTTATCAATGCAGTCATCAATTCGTGGGATAGGAAACGAATCTGATTTGGTCACAGCATTAACTTTGCGAAAATCTGTACAGAACCGTACACTACCATCAGGTTTAGGAACAAGTAAACAAGGAGAACTCCAGTTACTAAAACTAGGTTGAATAATGCCGTTCTCAATCATATAATCTATTTCTTTTCGGATAAGTTCCTGTTTTTGTGGATTAACTCGATAAGCATGTTGCTTAATTGACTTGGAATCACCAACATCAACATCATGTTTAATAACATTTGTTCGACTAGGAACATCTGGGAAAATTTGGCTAAATTCAGAAATGATTTGTTGAACATCACTTTGTTGTTTTTCACTTAAATGGCTGATTTTTAAATGAAGATTCAACAATATCCTCGAATTTACCAATTTCGGCTCAACTGGATTAAAATTATCATCTTTCATCTTAACATCAGAATCTATCCCTGAAAGAATTATTGTATTAGCCAAGACGTTTTCCCGATTATAATATTTTTTAAGCATATTAACATGGCAAAGCTGAGTTTTCTTTTTACGATCAGGAGTACGGATGACATAATCAACCGCACTGATTTTTTTTCCAACAATATACGGTCCTTGAAATTTTGCACTTAATGGTTGATTAACCAAAGGAAACAAAACTAACACTTCTTCCCCGGCATCGAAAGATCTATCTCTAGCTCTTTTATCAAACCATGTTTTCATTTTATCTTGACTATCGGATAACACATTTCGGGATATTTCTCTAACTGTTTGCAATTTTTCCCGCAAATCAATCGCATATTTCAACACACTAGTTTCACTTTTTACCTCCGAGTTTGTCCAAAACTCGTGTAACATTTGTAATGGACCACGAACTGAATGTCCATATAACATTTCAAAAGGAGTGAATCCCATGGATTCGTGATAAGTATCTCTAATCGCAAACATCAGCAAATGAATACCTTCATCCCAGTCTTTACCCTTTTCCAGGCAAAACTTTCGAATCATGGATTTCAAAGTTCCATGAAATCGTTCCAACGCACCTTGGGTTTCAGGATGATAAGCAGAAGAAAAATGATGTTTAATGGCCAATTCATCCATTACTTGCTGAAACAGTTTCGAAGTGAAATTGCTACCTTGATCAGTTTGAATGAATTTCGGAAATCCATATCGAGTAAAGATTTTAATCAATTCCTCAACAACTGTTTTAGCCCTAATATTGCTCAGAGGTATGGCTTCAGGAAACCGTGTATTTTTACAAAGAACGGTCAATAAGTATTCTTTACCATGAACAGTGCGAGGTAAAGGACCAACGCAATCAACTATAACCTCACTGAAAGCTTCATTAACTGCGGGAATGGGTATCAAACTAGCTGGTTTAATACTTTGATTGGGTTTACCAACAATCTGACATGTTTTACAGGTTAAACAATACCTAACAACATCACGATGTAAATGCGGCCAATGAAATTGTTTCAAAATCCTTTGATACGTTTTACGTACCCCTGAATGACCTGCTAATGGACCATCATGAGCTAAACTCAACACAGTTTTCCGACAACTTTTAGGAACAACGATTTGATGCATCACCTGCCAATCATTATTCTGTGAATGTTTATCTCGAAACTTTCTCATTAAAACACCATTTTCGAAATAATAGCCAACTGGTTCTTCATCCAACTCGGATTTTTCTAACACTTCCTTTGAAAGGATTTGTAATTCACTATCAGCTTGTTGCTCAAGAATAAACTGATCATGGTTAAGATTTAAAATTAACCTATCATTGTCATCTGGTAAATGTTGCAATATTTTTTCTTCTTCTGGGTTACCTACTTCATGGTCAAAACATTTTTCCCGATCTGAACCATTTTCCAGATTTGAACCTAATTCGGGCGCAGAATCATGACCAATAAAAGTATCACCTAAATCAGAAATATCCCAATTTTTATTGGCAACCTCATTCTCAACCCTAATTTTCCTGTGCAACTCTTTGTTTTGAGACCGAGTTGTAACACATGCGGGAAAGATGTTATCAATCACATCAGATAACTTTTCTGTTTCAACATCAGTTTCAGGAATTTCAGTCATAATGGGTACAGGAATAACCCTTTCCTGAGCTACATCATTCCCTAACAATAATGATACACCCGCAATTGGTATATGGCTAACCGCTGCTACCACAATACTGCCTTTAACCAAATCACTATCCAACTCGACAGTATGTAACGGACTAGATATAGTACCTTCAACTGTGGACAAAGTAATATACTCGCCCAAAAATGTGTTGTCCTTATCTAACAATTCTTTTTCAAGTAAGATTGTTCGTTCAGCACCAGTATCTCGCAAAATGACTATAGATTGTTTCACATCCCCATCGTGTGATGTAACCACATGACCAGAAGTCAGAAATGGTTCAAACCTTGGATTTCTTTTCTTAACCCTAGTTAACGCATCTTTAATTTGACATTTTGAATTCAAAGGTTCAGACAACTGAGATACAAAATTTGTGTGCCCAGAACGATTGCCACTTCCAAGATCATATTTCAATTTCCGGCAATCACGTCTAATGTGACCCATTCTTTTACAATAAAAACACTGGAGTGATCCCGAATTTTTCTGATCTTGAGATTTACCCATATCTCGCGGTGTATTATTATTCCTAACTGAACCATCTCTACTGCTTCCACTTTGTTTGAAAGTATAAGTTTGTGACTTCGGTTTATTACTGAAATCAGGTTTACGGTTTGCTAAAACAAATTTATCAGCCATTATAGCTGCCTCAGCTAATGTACTTGGTTCAAGCACCTGTAAGTGAATTACCACTTCTGATGGCAAACCTCTCATAAACTCTTCTATAAGAATGAGTTCTTCTAATTTCCCACAATCATTATTCACAGACTTTGAACTACACCATTTCCGAAATAACCTTTCTTTTTCTTTGGCAAACTCTAAATAAGTTTGTCCACCTGAAATCCTAAGATTTCGAAAATCTTGTTGGTACACCTCAGGCACCTTTTCATAAGCTCTTAAAATAGCAGCTTTAACTAAGTCATATGACGAAGAATCATCAACAGAAAGCGCTGCATAAGCCATTTGTGCTTTACCTTTCAAAGCAGATTGCAACAATAAACACCAATACCGTTTTGGCCATTCAGCTCCAAGAGCTATCTTTTCAAAACAATCAAAAAATTCATCAACTTGATTTTCATTAAAAATAGGAACCATCCTAATATATCTTTGCGGATCAAACTTGCTATAGTTATCCAACTCTCTACTTTTAATATCCCTATCGAGAGATCTTTGTGTTGTCTCCCATTCTCTATGTTTTTCTCTATCTTCTCTCTCCAAATTTCTTTGTTCCCTCTCATACATTAATTGTTCTCTCTGATGTTTTTCTCTATCTTCTCTCTCCAAATTTCTTTGGTCCCTCTCATACATTAATTGTTCTCTCTGAAAGTCCAACTTAAGTTTCAACATAGCTAAACTATCTTCATTATCAAGTTCAACACTACCAATTTCCCTACCAGTATACACCTTTGAATCTAACTGAATTTTACGTTCTGCCATATTTCTTAAGAAATCTATCACCAACGATTTTATTTCAGCTTTCTTCAAACCAATGTCCAACTCTAATCCTACGTATTCAGCAATTTCTTTCAACCGTGCTACAGTTAAATAATTTATCTCAGTTTCATCCAAACTAGATATAAAATTATCAACTACTTGTTCTACTGACCATATGCTATCCATGTGAACTTGATTATGTAATTGTCAAAACATGTGCTCAAAATAAAACTCCAACTAGTCAACTATTATCCTCTATTCTAATAATCAAAATAGATAAATTTGTAATCTCCTAATACCATCCAATCATATATATTACAAGAAAGATCCCGGACGAGCCCCCATTTGTGACCTTCCCGATCCACAATAACCACTAACTGGATTAAAAACTTTAATAGACCGCAGAAGTCACGTGTACCAAGATTGATAAATTCGAATTATCCAATCATGGTACTAAACAATTGCCATGTGTACAAGTTATCACATGCAATTAAATACAATTATTAGATATAGACTGTGTGATATTTAATATCACATTATTCAATGCAATAAACTAATTGCCCGATTAATAAATTGACTAAATAGCTAAAACATTGAGCACACACTTTCTTGACAAAATTACATAACAAGTAGCAAGTGTTTAAATGTTTTTATATAAAAAATATATGTTTAAATAAATAAAGTTTTCCCACAGAATTCTGGCATTTAAGTTATTAATTAATAATCACCAAACGAAAATCAGTCCATCACGAAAAGTTTCAATGCACGACTGCCAAGGGCTGCTAAACAAGATGACCGGTCGCCGCTCCTTCATGCCTTGTTGACGTGGTAACTTCTGACGGTGCTGGACAGGAGATACTCTAACTTCGAGTTGTGAAGATTGTGCGTTGATTCCCAGTTTATATAGGCATCTGAAGACGTGTGCAACAGAATGCACTCCACAAGAACATCGTGCAGAACTCATAACTTACGATGTAAATTAATTCGCCGACCAATCAAATCATTCCAAAAACGAAAAGCCACCAGACAGGTGCTCCACGGATCACGGTCTGGCTATACGAACAGACAAAAACAAAATGTCAGCCACCTTGCCGAACACATGTCTGCTCTCCAGGTAAGTCATTATTTTATTATTTCAGCACGCCGTCGTTGTTTAAACACATGATAGGACATAATGAGATATGGCCGCCACAGTTATATTTTATTCTCTCCAGCCAGCAAAACACATAGTCTTCCATATTTTTACTTGAATTTTCACCCGACGATAAAAACGTCCATATTACATAACCCAAAGCCAGATTTAACTTAAAACCAGATTACCATAACACTCTCCAATGACTGCCATTCTGTAATGACTGCCATTCTGTAATGACTGTCATTCTGTAATGACTGCCATTCTGTAATGACTGTCACTCTGTAATGACTGCCATTCTGTAATGACTGTCACTCTCCAATGAATGCCATTCTGTAATGACTGCCACTCTGTAATGACTGCCATTCTGTAATGACTACCACTTCTAATGACTGCCACTCTGTAATGACTGCCATTCTGTAATGACTGCCACTCTGTAATGACTGCCATTCTGTAATGACTGTCACTCTCCAATGAATGCCACTCTGTAATGACTGCCACTCTGTAATGACTGCCATTCTGTAATGACTGCCACTCTGTAATGACTGTCACTCTCCAATGACTGCCACTCTGTAATGACTGCCACTCTGTAATGACTGCCATTCTGTAATGACTGTCACTCTCCAATGAATGCCATTCTGTAATGACTGCCACTCTGTAATGACTGCCATTCTGTAATGACTGCCACTCTGTAATGACTGTCACTCTCCAATGAATGCCATTCTGTAATGACTGCCACTCTGTAATGACTGCCATTCTGTAATGACTGCCATTCTGTAATGACTGCCATTCTGTAATGACTGTCACTCTCCAATGAATGCCATTCTGTAATGACTGCCACTCTGTAATGACTGCCACTCTGTAATGACTGTCACTCTGTAATGACTGCCACTCTGTAATGACTGCCATTCTGTAATGACAGCCACTCTCCAATGACTGCCATTCTGTAATGACTGCCATTCTCCAATGACTGCCACTCTGTAATGACTGCCATTCTGTAATGACTGCCATTCTGTAATGACTGCCACTCTGTAATGACTGCCATTCTGTAATGACTGTCACTCTCCAATGAATGCCATTCTGTAATGACTGCCATTCTGTAATGACTGTCACTCTCCAATGAATGCCATTCTGTAATGACTGCCATTCTGTAATGACTGCCATTCTGTAATGACTGTCATTCTGTAATGACTGTCACTCTGTAATGACTGCCATTCTGTAATGACTGCCACTCTGTAATGACAGCCACTCTGTAATGACAGCCATTCTGTAATGACTGCCACTCTGTAATGACTGCCATTCTGTAAT